>NC_072463.1:9276031-9471031 GCF_027596085.1 Anoplopoma fimbria | reverse complement strand
TACATTACAGTCATTTAGCAGACGCTTTTATCCAAAGCGACTTACAATCAGTAGTATATGACATATCATTCACCCATTCACACACTGATGACAGGCTACCATGCAAGGTGCCACCATCAGACTCTAACTAACATCCATGCAACATCCAGTCCACACCGATGGCAAGCCTTCGGGAGCAACTTGGGGTTAAGTGTCTTGCCCAAGGACACATCGACTGCCGAAGCCGGGTATCGAACCACCGATCCTCTGAATGGAGAACTACCTTGCTCTCCACTACACCACAGCCGCCAATACACCAATCAAGGTCCAAGCTCTAGCTTCCGCCTTACAGAACCACCCAGACCGCCAGTTCACCAGCTTCCTAATACAAGGTTTCACACACGGCTTCCACCCAGGTTTGCAGGTTAAACTAGAGCAGTCCTATACATGCCATAATTTGAAATCCGCCATTTCCGAGCCCGACATAGTCGACAAACTCCTGGCTCAGGAAGTCAAAGACTCTTTCATGATCGGCCCTCTCCATAGCCCACCTTTCCCCATATTCAGAATCAGCCCCATCGGCATAGCTACTAGGAAATACTCTACTAAGAAAAAGAGACTTATAATAGACCTCTCATCCCCCCACGGCTCTTCCATCCCAAGCATCAATAGCCTAATCCCGAGCCCGGACTACTCCATGCAGTACACCACAATCACCAACGCCGCATCCCTCATTCGCCTCGCAGGTCAAGGAGCCTGGTTGGCTAAAGCGGACATCATCAGCGCCTTCAAAGTTCTTCCGATCCTCCCCGAATTCTGGCATCTTTTCGGCGTCCATTGGAAAGGCTCTTATTACTTTGCAGTACGCTTGACCTTCGGGTGCAAGAGCAGCCCAAAAATCTTCGACTGCTTATCCGAAGCTCTCTGCTGGATCCTGACCAACGTCCATAAACTTCCGTACGTCATCCACCTCTTAGATGACTTCCTCACTGTCACGCCACCTTCCTCACCCCCAGCACACGGCCTCAACACCTTAACCTCAGCGTTCAAGGAACTCGGCGATCCTCTGTCTCCAGAGAAAACCGTAGGCCCCAGCACCTCCCTCGAATTCCTCGGCATCACCCTCGACTCAGTTTCACTCCAAGCATCCCTACCTACCGAAAAAATCAATCGGATCTCCTTACTCATTTCAAATTACCTCCTGGCCCCCAAATGCACCAAACACCAACTCCTTTCACTGTTAGGCCACCTCAACTACGCCATTCGCATCATCCCCCAAGGTCGATCCTTCTTGTCCCACCTCCTTTCAGTCGCCGCCTCTGTCCCAAATCTCCATGGCCACGCCTCCCTGGACAAAGCATGCAAAACGGAGCTAAAACTGTGGCACCAGTTCCTCTCCTCATGGAACGGCATCTCTTTATTTTACGATGACCACATCACCAAGCCGGAAGACATCCAGCTGTTCACAGACGCAGCCCCCTCCATCGGCTTCGGCGGCTTCTACGTCAGCAAATGGTTTTCAGCCGAATGGCCGCACGAATTCTCATCCCTCACCCCTTCTTCGGCAATCTCTGAAATGTATCCGGTAGTCATAGCAGCCATTCTTTGGGGCCGGGAATGGTCCAAAAAGACAATCGCTTTATATTCAGACAACAGCGCCGTCGTAGACATCATCAACAAAGGACGGTCACATTGTCTAGACATAATGCAGTTCATGCGTAGACTCACCTTGGTTTCGGCCCAGCAACAATTCATCATCCGAGCCTATCACATCCCAGGTCACAAAAACTCCATAGCCGACTCACTTTCTCGTTTCTCTTTACAGAAATTCAGACGATTGGCGCCAGCCGCGGACCCTCTGCCAACTCCGGTCCCCGTTTTCAGCCACCATCTTCAACTGACCCCGCTACTAGAACACCTAATCTCTGCCTCCCAAGACGCCATCCTCAACAGCGTCGCCCCCAGAACACTCTCATCATACCTCACCGGATGGAATAGCTTTAAAGCCTTCCACGCTTCCCTCGGCCTTCCATTCCCCTCACTCGACGTCCTGACCCTCACGAACTTCATCACGTTCGCCCATTCACTCCTCAAGATCAAGCCTTCCACTATACGGGTCTACATAAGCGGAATCAACTTCTTCGCCAAACTTTCCTCAGGCACTCCTTCTCCAGCTGCGTCCCACTCACACATCACCATGTTACTCAAAGGTCTCCGTAAAGCCGAACCACACCCCACGCCTAAACGTCGGCCCCTCACCTCGGACCTCCTTACCCGCTGCATCCAAACACTCCGTTCAGGCTACCTATCTCCCTTCATGGACAAAGCATTGGAGTCCATGTTCTTGCTGGCCTTCTTCGGCTTCCTGCGCTGCTCGGAATTCACCGCTCAGAACTCTGACCACCATCCATCGCAACACGCCACCATGTCCGACATCTCCATCCACCATCCGGACACCATCATCTACCACCTCAAACGCAGCAAGACCAACCAGTCCGGTCCGCCCCAGCCCATCTACATCTTTCGACTAAACTCATACCTAAGTCCATTCGAACCCATATGTGACTACATAAGCGCAAGATTAGCCAGCGGAACTTCTCCACAGGACCCGCTTTTCATCACAGAGACAGGCAAAGGGGCCACAAGAACCTGGTTTCACCACCACTTCCGCCAAATCCTCCATAAATCCGGTATACACCCGGAACATTACTCAGGCCACTCATTCCGCATCGGGGCCGCCTCCACCACCTCAAGCCAAGGAATCCCTGACCACGTCATCAAGACCCTCGGCCGCTGGTCGTCCCCGCGTACCACACCTACATCCATTCCAACCTAAATGACATCAGAAACGCACACCGGCACCTGTCCTCTTAAGCTGTCTTTTGGGGACTCTGCGCCACCTGACCTTCCGGAGAGACAGCCCCCACCCAAGAGTCTCCAATCCCCCTGTTCCTGCCAGCCACCGGACACCATCGCTCTCCTCCCACCATCAGTCATCAACCTTCTTTACCCTCCCTGCTTCTCTACCCTACACCCCTCCTTCCCTCACCCTCCATCCCTTACCCTCATCCCTTCCTCCCACGACCCCTCCCCTTCATCCCTCGACCCCTACCCCCTCATCCCTCGACCCCTACCCCTTCATCCCCTCATCCCTCCAACCCCTTCCCTAACTCATCCCTCTGACTCACATTCGTAATAAATCAGTCATAACCTATCTCGTGATAAGCGTGGTCTTTGTTAGTGAATTTGATTTGGTTATAAGAATGTTAGTAGGTTCTAGGTGAAGCAGACTGCTGATAGTGTTTACAACACAGAACCTCAAGAACCATTTAGACCACTGAAACCCATCGGGTCACATGATCTCCATTGCTATTTCTGAGGGTGCTTTTACATCAAGGATCAGAGTACACTTGACCCGAGTCCAGTCTGTTTGATTAGTGTTAACATTATGGACTGAACTTAGACACTGCAGCCTATCACAGATCAAACTCAAGTGTATCACTCCCAAGTTTTATACAGTATTTTATGTGTTGTCTGATTCACAGACGGGGCCTTACATGACGCTTCAGAGGAAAGGTTGTTTCTTTTTTATCACATTTCCTTTTTTTCTCTCTCCTTGCAAGCAACGGAAACATGGATGCCATGTCATTGACTGGGAATGCAGCCAGTGTGTTCATGCAGTGATTTTACACACCAAAACTGTGAGAAAAAAAATAATAATCCTACTTGGTGATATACACAATATTAGAATATATCAAATTGAAAACTACTGCCTATAGATAGATATATTCCTCTATTGATCCGCATGGGGGAAATCCGGGTGTTGCAGCAGCTCAGCAACAGAGAAACAGATAATAAATAAAACTTATTATACAATAAAAATTAAATTAAAATTAAAATTAAAAGTACAGTATATCCACATGGGGTGGGGGGGTGGTCAGCATGATGACAGACTGTGGTCTCCGCTGCTGTTGTACAGTCTGATGGCAGTGGGCACAATGGACTGTACTTGTTTAGCGCTTTTCTAGTCTCTCAACCACTCAAAGTGGTTTAACACTACATGTCACCCATTCACACACTGATGACAGGGGCAACCGTGCAACGTGCCACCTGCCCATCAGGACCCATCTAAGCATTCACACCCTTTAACACGCCAATGGCTAGATTTGGGGTTGGGGGTTTGGGTGTTTAAGTGTCTTGCTCAAGGAAACATTGACGTGGACTGGAGGAGCCACAGTTTCCCTAAGGTAACTCTCTGTTCAGCAATTCTTACTGAAATGATTTTATCTTGGATTTCTACAACCTATCAGGATGATCCTCCGTCGTGCGCTCCACAGCAGAGGAGTAGACAGTGCGGTCTGGACCTTCTCCTGTTGAGCAGAATTTGACCTGATTGGATAACATCTTTTACAACTGAAAGGTGCTTATGGAATAGCTTTCTGTATAGAAGGTAGCTGTAGCAACATGAACAAATGTGGTGTGGATGGTGACACAAGCGTACTCGGGTAGGGAACAACAACTGTCATGTGAAAGCTGAGCTGATCTGTAGCTGAACCTGAGTAAACAATATGCTGACAGTTAAACCATGCAGCTTATAACAAGAATGGCTTCATCTCCGTTCACTCCAACAGAGAGGCTGTCACTCCCCTTCCCATGGACCACCACGGGAGCTTATTTGGGAAAAAACATGTACGGTGGCAAAGATTATTCGATCCCGTTTGAGTTGTGCTATGAATTGAACATATGATCTTTGTCAATTTAAAATATGATTCTGCAAGTCAAGACAGTTGCACGTCTTTAAACTGTTTAAGTATAAGAGGTATAAGGTATGAGACTGAAAATCCATAATTAGAAAGACTACACACTCAAAAGTCCCGTAAGTGAAGTGTCTCGCTGACGTTCTCACACCAACAACGGGGAACTTTCTAACTTCTCCATTTTGTACCTCGATTCCTTGTTTGAGGATGGAGGGAGGGGCTGTCCAGAGACTTTTCAAACATTACATTACAAACATCTACTTTTTCACTACATTCCGCCACGTCCACTCCGTTCTCTTAGTTCTAACCTCCTTGTCATCCCACCAATCAATAAAAAGTCTGCTGGTGGCAGGGCCTTTTCCTACCGTGCTCCTTTTCTATGGAATGGCCTCCCACTATGTATCAAAGAAGCTTCATCCACTGCAATTTTCAAGTCCCGTCTTAAAACATACCTTTTTACTCAATACTTTGGTTTAAACTAATTTTTAACTGTTTTATCATATTCCTGTGGTGTTTTAATATTGTTTTAATATTGTTATTATTGTACTTGATATTTTGTAAAGTGTATTGAGACCATGTACCATGGTGATTTTGCACTTTAAATAATAAATTGATTGATTGATTGATTGATTACATTACATTACAGTCATTTAGCAGACGCTTTTATCCAAAGCGACTTACAGGAAGTGTAGCGACTTACAGGAAGTGTAGTGACTTACAGGAAGTGTAGAAACAAACATGTAGTGCACACAATACATTTAATAAAGGATGCAATATATGGAGACACAAGGACAAAGTAGTCCAAACGCTCTTCCTAGCCTCCTACTCTCGTCTCGCCCGTGGGCGGGATAAGACATGAGACGAGGAGGCCAGAAAAGGAACGGCACAAAATATGGGAAACGAGAAAGACTCCGGGTCTTGCTTAATATTTACTCTTGCAGGTTATAAAAAGCCTCACTGGAAAAAAAATAAAGAGGTATGGTAACGTTACAGTTTCACATTGATGTAGTTGTGTTGGCTCTGTACGTTGTGTCTCATTACACATTAAACTGAATGAGACTACCAGACATCTATGACAAAACGCACATGTGTAATGGCATCATTCTAACAGGCTCAAAGAACACGGTCTTCTGCCGTTGACTGATGTAATTAGATTTTCTGAAATAAATGAAATAAGGTCCTATGGGGGACACAGGAAGGGGCGGGACTTCAGCTCTCTGTGGAACAGAACTGTGGAGCCACTAAACAGATCCAAGAAGTGAGCAGGAAATAGTCCAACATGCACACAGTGTGCTTACTGTCCACCTTCTGACATGAAGGACCCCCACGTGCACACCTCTTAGTCACGTGGAAGTAGTTACCTGGACATGAAGCTTCTTACCCTAGACCCTCTCACACACAGAACTATGCTGTTTCATGTCTCAGTCCGCAGCAGCCCTGTAGGGACGCAGCACTCACCCTGCTGATGATCCGTCCGCTCCCCGTGATGAAGTGAAGCACCAGCGGTCACTGTCACGGTGCCGCTCCGCCACATCGCTGCTTCTCCAGATCAGAGACAGCCGGAGACACAAAGCACGACGGGAAACACGAGCAGCTACCCGGCTGCGGGACGTTCATCAATGCTATTCGGATATTTATGTATTTTGTATCTGTAAAGCGAACTTTAATATGCACAGCACAGTGTCCCGTCTATGCGCGTTCTATGCGCGTGCTGAGAAGCCATTGGAAACGACGAGGTGCATTTTTCCCAGCTACTTGAACGCAGCTCATTTGATCATGTGACCGACATCAGCTGACCTGCAGGCGGAACCAGGCGGAAACATGGCGGCTCCACTGAGCAGGCTGGCCGTCGCAGACTGTCTGAAGGTAAGAACCGGGCTACGTCGCGTGAGGCTCCGAGCCTGTAGTGTGAGGGTCTGACGGGACGCAGCAGGGGGCGGGCCCTCGGTGACACGTGACGATAGGACGCGTTTTACACGGTCAGTCAACCACCAGAACGCTGCAGACCTCCTGTCTCCAGGGCGGTGCTGCAGACCGCCTCCTGTCTCCAGGGCGGTGCTGCAGACCTCCTGTCTCCAGGGCGGTGCTGCAGACCTCCTGTCTCCAGGGCGGTGCTGCAGACCGCCTCCTGTCTCCATGGCGGCGGTGCTGCAGACCGCCTCCTGTCTCCATGGCGGCGGTGCTGCAGACTGCCTCCTGTCTCCAGGGCGGTGCTGCAGACCGCCTCCTGTCTCCAGGGCGGTGCTGCAGATCGCCTCCTGTCTCCAGGGCGGTGCTGCAGACCGCCTCCTGTCTCCAGGGCGGTGTTGCAGACCGCCTCCTGTCTCCAGGGCGCTGCAGACCGCCTCCTGTCTCCAGGGCGGTGCTGCAGACCTCCTGTCTCCAGGGCGGTGCTGCAGACCGCCTCCTGTCTCCATGGCGGCGGTGCTGCAGACCGCCTCCTGTCTCCAGGGCGGTGCTGCAGACCGCCTCGTGTCTCCAGGGCGGTGCAGACCGCCTCCTGTCTCCAGGGTGGTGCTCGGTCGACAGGTGTTCAGGCTGGTCTTCACACACTAGTGATCTACCTTCAGTCTCCTCCACAGCACACGGGATTGGTCATTCGATCATTTATTCCAAAATATTTTTAACAACCTGGGGGATGCTACCAGAGATAATCACAAATATGTCAATATTACAATCAATTAATACAATTTGAAAAGTAATTATAAATTGATTTCATTATCATTCTGCATTAAAACAAAATATAAATATGCATTTAACATGCTCGGTAATACATCTGTTAACCTAAGATGCCTGGAATGGTGTATTATTTAGTTTAGATCACTAAATCATTAGATAATGTAATATGTTTGTCATCATATTCCCATCTGACACTTCCTTTGTCTCCTGCTTTAATGTCTACTTTTTCTATTGCATGATGACTTTCTGTATTCTAAAACCATGTAGGCAATCTGCACAATGAGGTCAACCACCTGAGCAGCAGCAGGAGCTCTGATTGGTCCGCTGCTGACCTCTAAGGCCACGCTCAAAAATGCAACACACATTATTTTAGAAACTGTTGTGCATGTGCGTGAATGTTTATTACAGGCGTATACTTGTGTTGTGTTTGGTGTCGCCCTCTGACAATCTTCCAGTGGTGTACCCTGTCTCTGGCTTAATGCATGCTGGGATATAACCAGTCCGTTTCACATCACAGCTAAAGCCATGTACCCACATGGATCCTACTTCATAGCCCACAGTCAAAATGATCTTTTTGGGGGAATGTTTATATAACAATTGCAAAAAACAATTATAAAAATGCCAAAATGAAAGCACCCAGAGGCTAGCGCTGTTTACTGCCTCTGAGCCTCACTGCGTAGTCTGGTGTGCAGCTCTGTCACAGGGTGGTGGATGGACTGTGTGGGAGGGAGCCTCCTGACAGGGGGGACTACAGCGCCTCCTGGAGCCTGGAGGAGTGGCTGCAGCTGCTCACCTCCCTGACGGCCCTCTTCCGCCTGGCAGTGGGGAACAACAGCTCTGATGAAGAGGTGAGAGAGCAACAGGGCACGATGGACTGATTGAGGTTGAAGTTTCCATCGGAATGAAGAAGAAAAGAGAGTAATAACCTCACACAATGCAATGATCAAAGGTGATCATTGCATTGTGTGAGGTTATTACACAAACCGTTACTATATTATTGCATTTAGATTTTAAATGCAGTGTTATGTCATATGTATCTGTATAGTATCAGTCTGTGTAGCTATGTCAACTGTGCGGCAGTTGAAGAGCAGCTGGATGTATGGCTTCAATAGGCCCTTATCACAGCAGCCATCTTGGCCAGTCATAGCAGGGTAAACACAGGTGCAATTGATCAAATGGATGATGGTCCACTTCTTTTCAGTGTCACAGCTTTTCCAACGAGCCAGCATGCAACACCAGGGCCCAGCCCACCTTAATGGAACAGGGCCAAAATATATATTCATCTATTACACCTGTGTGTACCTTGCAATGACATGTAAACGTGGCTGCTGCTACAAAAGGGCCTTTACCATGTGATGTGCTGGCTGTGGACAGGTGCTGGCAGGGCTGGCAGATGTGGGCAGCAGCCATGCTAAATGTGTGCTGAATGTGCTGCGAGCGAGACGGGAGGAGATCTGTGACGCTTTGCTCGACAGAACCAACTCCATCTCCTCCGCTACTCTGCAGGACTTTGACTGGCAACTCAAGGTGACTTAATGCTCCACTCATTGTTTCTAATGTGTTCCAAATGTAAACTCCATAATTGGATCGGCGTTATACTATAAATTCAGTGACTATAAGTGAAAGCATCTCCACACTTACCTGACTGCAAACACTCAGTTAAAGCTTTATGTGAAAGTGTTTGGTGCTCTGAGGAAAGAGCGTGATAAAGAGCATGACGGAACAAAAAGGCCTCTTTGCAGGGAAGGAGTAGGGAGTCGGCACCAATAAACTGATGGCATGCAGGGTGAAACACAAGTAAGACTGTTACCAAGCATTAAATGAGGATAAGCTCACTTTTTATATCTTTCTACCTGTTCATGTTTGACAGGACTACCAAAATGTAGGTCAGAGAGGCCTGACATAGAAGGGCAGGCTTAAACTGTCTCCCCTTATAGAATCACAAATACAACGCAAACCCAAATAATTATATAATAATGGCGTGATGCATAGAAGAGTGACATAAAAAGTTCTTTGGTACATTTTTTGAAAATCAATAATGCCTGCTCAAAAAGCTGTTTATCATCTGAGCTGAAGCTAGCAATACATGTGAGATCAGTGGGTCACCAAAAAGTTTTTGAACAAAAATGATTGACCTTAATGTCAATTTATTATTACCACATGCAGTTTGAGACACTGACCTTTCTCATAAGTTAATAAGTTAGGTATTTCATTTCACAAACAACTAAACAATGTTTGCAGGATGCATCACTGATTGGCTGAATCATTCAGTTGAATGAATGATTTTTGTCTGCCTACGCCATATAGTGAAAGCAGCCTTGGGAAGACGAGTCCTACTTGAGTTCAGTAAACACAGGCATTGTGTAGGATTGTCTCCACACGCCCTCCTGCAGCTCTCTGTATAAATGTCCTCTCTTCTGTCTCCTGTCCTCTCCCTCCAGTTAGCTCTGTCCAGTGATAAGATCTCGTCTCTCCACACTCCTCTGCTCAGTCTCAGTCTGGATATTAGAGAGAACAGAGCCCTCCGGTCTGTCACCATGGAGATGAACAGAGAGGAGTTGAACACACTAATCAGTTCACTAGAGGCTGCTAATAAGGTACACACACACACACACACACACACACACACACACACACACACACACACACACACACACACACACACACACACACACAATACTTAATTAGTTTGAGTTAGTTAAAGGTGCTAAATTCGAAATTCAAAACATTGATATAGCAGCTCTTATGACATGGCGTTGCAACAGACAGTTAAGGACATCCATTGAGCCTCACCGAGCTCTCTCTTTCTCTTTGTCCCATATGCAGTAGTACTCCTCGACAGGAACGTTTAGATGTGTAGCTTGAATTGGTAAAGTCCAACTCATATTTTTTATGAAAAACAAACATAAATCTGGGATAAACTAGACACACACACACACACACACACCCCTGTATGAACCGACTGAATTCAAATCAGAGTGTGATTTATTTATTATTATTTTATTGATCAAGCTTTTATTGCTACAAGCTGAGAAAAACTTAAAAAACAAAACTTTAATGTTTGACCTGTGTGAGTTTTGAGAACACATTTTTGCTTTTGGTTTTTGATGTGATTCATTGACAGTGAGATAAATACAGAAGAACTCCATCATGTCCCTTTAAAGCTGCAATAAAATCTTTTTTGGTCACTTGGAAGCAGAACTACTGAACAAGCTCAAAATCACACATTTAACATATCATTGCCTTTATAAAGGTGTTTCTGCCGATGTGCTGTTGGCAAACAGTTACTTATTTCCACATCCAGCAGACACAGAGCAAAGATGTCCTTCATCTGACGTCGTGTTTGTGTTCACCCGACGAATTTCCAACATTCACTCTCCTCGTGATCTCCACCAATTTCTGTTAACTAAAAAAAAAAAAAAAAAATAGTACAGGCTCTAAAAACACAGGTCAACTTTGTATTATTACCAAACTGTCAACTATCTGCAGATCATTTATTTATGATATCCATTTTGTGTCAGTGATTTTATGAATCAGGCAAATGAAATGCTAATGGTTGATTGTATTTGTGTCTTGCAGGTGGTGCTGCAGTTGAAATGATGATACAGGAAGCCCTGTGGAGGGATGTCATGATGTCACTGCCATGATTTTGTGTTGGAGAAACAATTTTTTCAGATAAATTGATGAGTTCTGTCCTTTGTACTTCAGTCGCGTATATTCTAAGTTGAACATTCTACATGTATTAAGTAGTTTGGCAGCTTTCAATGGGGACTTTTTTTATTTTGAATTAAAACAACTATACTTCCTTTGTTAGTTTTCTCACTTCTTTCCACACAAGGAACCTATAAAATAAACGGGTCATTACGACACTGGACTCCAATGATGCCAAGCTGGTAGTATTCTACATGCTTCTGATTGTAATAGCATAAACCGTGATAATAGCATAGCAACTGCCTATATGCAGGCTTTTAGCACGCATTCAGGAAAATAATCTAACAGTCAATCTTGAGGCAGCAGCTGGCAGGGCCAACGTAGCAGCTCTCATTGCACAGAGACGCACAGCTGGACGCCTGGAAGACATGATCCTCCACCTCATATACCTCCAGATATAAAACATGCTGAGTCAGTGCTGGCCTGAATCAAAGCTGTTCTAGTAAAACGTGTATTTTCCTACAGAGATGATCTTATAGTTTGCTGAACTCTGAACTCCAATCAGCGTAAACTACAGGAACGTTCAATGCAGTGAGAATTTCAAAACCGGAAGAAAGCAAACATCTGAGGGTAATGAAGAAGAGTAATTTACACAAAGATGCCGTTGAAAGACGATAAGATCCAGGGACCTCTGTAGGTAAGGGCAGACGCCTTAATTGTCAGAAAAATTCAAGGGATGGCAAGAGACTCCGTTGTTTATGAATAATGAACTGACCGCATCATGCATATGGGTATGATAAGACACTTGGTATTTTATTATTTGGCAATGAGGACTTATTTATAGGGCTGTGGTGTGATGTGGCTAGCATAGCAAGAGGGGCCCGGGTTCAATTCCCGGGCTGGACAGCCTTCTGTGTGGAGTTTGCATGTTCTCCCCGTGTCAGCGTGGGTTCTCTCCGGGTTCTCCGGCTTCCTCCCACAGTCCAAAGACATGCAGCTTAGGTTCATTGAGGATTCTAAATTGCCCGTAGGGGTGGATGTGAGTGTGAATGGTTGTCTGTCACTATGTCCCCTATGTTTTCACATCAGATAAAATAAACAACAAATATGCCCCCCTTAGTTCTTTTCGAGATTTTGTTCTTTTTGCATGTGATTTTTAAAAAGAACATTCAATCATCAAATTCACAATGCCCTCCTCGCCCAGCTAACAGGACACCTACAAGTGCTTGCTTCACTTACTGTAAATCATCCAACAGTTGCCTTCAAGATCCCCCATCACAGTCAACTGTGCACGTGGATAAATCCAGCCTCATTAGTTCAAACGGCTTGGATGCCTCAAATTTGCAGGGCAGGGTTGGTTGAACTGGTTCAGCACATTTGGAATAACATGCTTTAAATCCAGTGGAAAACCCAAAAGCTGTGGACAAATGGGTAAGCCATCAAAGATACACCTTATATGTAGTTGGTAGAGATGTCAGCAATTTTATTTAAACTTTATGAAGTCTCTGTAAATTGACAAAGAGAATTAGAATTTTTGTGTTTTTTCCCTCTAACACTCACGCAGACAATGACAAAACCATTCCTGCAGTTTCCTGTGTTTGCCTGTAAACAAGCAGAAAGACGCACACAAGCAAACACTCCCACTCCCTGTTCCACTTGTGAGCACATAAAGAGCATGAGAAAAAAAATGTACAGAAATATTACACAATAAGGGTCCAGCACATGTCCTCCCCCTCCACAGCCTGTAGGCAAACCATTTTTCAGGTCTTCCATTAGCTCATCTGTTCACAGAAAACACGTGTCCTTTTGCTCAGATTCCTTTGTTGTGAAGAAAGACAAGTTTTCCTTCTTTCTCTTTCGCTTCTGTCCGTCCACTCTGCTTAGTCTAAAATCAGCAACACTGGCAGCATGGAGACCGGCCTCGCAGGAGGTTCTTTTTCAGCATGTAATTCAAAAGATTTTCATTGGAAAGCTGGAATGTCTTACAACTGCATTCTACTCTTAAATAATGGTTCTCCACTCCTGTTTTTGGTTCTCTTTCTTCTTATTAATCTAGAAAAGTACAGGATGATTTGTTTTCAATTCTATACACTAGATAGAAATAAGTTAAACCCTGTGAAATATTAAGATTCATGGTAAAGGCACAACATTAGCCATCAGGAAAGAGCTCACTGCTACTATTCGTCCTGTAGAAGCCAATCTGGTTATGCAGTTTTGTGTTTAAAGCCCTGATAAGACCAGCAATCCACATTTTTGCTAACCATCAAGTTGCATTTGCATCTTCAACAGTTTTTGAGGAAGAAAAAAATATTTCACTCTACCCACTTGCATTTTTTATTTGATTATTTCTTCTTCTTCTTATCTATTTTTATATTTAAGGATGGGATTTCTATCAGTAATACTAGACAGAAATGCTTGAACACTGCTTGAGACCGGTTTTAAAGGGTAGCTTTCCAAAGACTAACTGGGAAAAATACCCGCTTGATGGAAATAAGGCCCACGTTGTCAGCTGTTCACTCCCACGGTGGACTAACTCACCCAGTGACCGGAAAAATAGAAACCCTGCCAGAGACAAAAAGGTGAACCCTGTGTTACCATTTGCATATGTTTCTACGAAAGCCAACACCTCTGCTTCCCTGTTTGCTTTGCAAGTGGGCGGATGATAGAGAAAGTCAACACACTCGTGTTTCATTAAAACCATATCGTTTTTGGGCTTTAAAAAGCAGCTTCTTGAAGTTAAACATGAAAGGACCAGAAAATCTGAAATCTTATGAGAATGTTTGCTCTACAAAGATTGTAAAATGTGGAAGATATCAGGTGACTCTTGCCAGAATAAGGAAATACACAAACACAAAATGTGTCTCATTCTACCTTTATAAATGTGTAACAGCTGACAACTACAAAGGGTGCTTCTCATGTCGATGGCTGTTAAAAGTGTTAAGTGGCTAAGAACAGCTCAGTATCCCAAGAAATTATGCTCATATTGGACACATTTTTACACTATGATCTAAACATAATATTAATGTTCAATGCCAATGTGAGCAGTATGGTTTAAGGTGTAGAGGTCGAAAACTGGAATCATAATGATGGGCACTTTCAACAAAATAATGCTCTGCTTCATGTCACATAATGTCCAGGAAGTGTTCAAGAAACATTCAGATGGAATGACCTGGCCACAACAGGTAGTCATGCAATAAATTCTACTAAGACCTTTGGAATGAACACAAACGAGAAAGTAGGTCCATCCACTAATCTTGGTAATGTAGAGCGCTGGAGTTGGCAAGGTCAGCTGTAACAGCAGCACACTACATGGCCATGGAAAAGACAGGTTGTGGTGGCTGTTATCAGTGCCAACATCGTACTCCCAATGGTTTCTAATTTTCTGTTCACTGAGTGTATATGTCTAAAACCCATCCAGAAAATCTGTGCCATTGCCCTGCTTCAGCTTATACAATAAAAGCTTGTTCCCAACAGATGTACAGAAATATATATTCAATCAAAAACCTGAATAAAAGAGTGGGAAAACATTAACAATGTAATGTTTCCATTGAGATAATGATGACTCATTTAAAGCTTTAATATAAATGATGTGAATCATGTTCTGTGGCCTTCACAGTCACAAGATCTCAAACCAAGTGAACACCTTTTGGAGATCCACCGCCATTACCAAAACACCAACTGAGGGAATACACTTTTGAAGAATGCTGTTTGTCCTGTAGAGTATAAAGCCTTGGAGAATCTACAATGTGAATAAAAATGGAGCAGAATAAGCTCTGGGGAATCCTGGAGGAAGACAACCTTACTAACACACTAAGTGTACATTTTTCTTTTAATTCGTCACCCACGTGTAGATGTTTGTTCCTTGAGTAAAAGCAATGTCCAAATCAGATAACATTGGACTAACCCTGGACTGCCACAGATTATGTGGAAGCAGAAAAAGCATCCCTGCCCAGCATGGGAATGTGTTTCTGTAAAGAATGTTTGTACCATTGTGAAGTCATCAGCCATTATATAACCTTTATTTAATCAGTAAATCTCATTATCTCTGTTGCAAGAGAGACCTGAGTACAGTAGAGAAAAGGAAAGGTCCACATCTTCTTTCTCTTCTTTTACAGTTTTCAGCACATAAGATCACACAGCACAGGGTTTTGCTTCACTTTGGTTTCCTGTGATTGTAAAGCTCAGTCCTTTCTTAGATGTGACACTTTATTGGACATGTTGGACAATTCTACAAAACCCTTTTTTACATTCAATGCTAATTTATTTTCTGTGCATGGCAACCATGTTAAGGTAAGCACAAGATATTGGTTATGACAAATTAAATTCTTAAAGTGTGGTTGCCAACACTGGTCATATACTATAATAACGCTTTGTCTGGAGCCCTAGGGTTTCAGTTAGGCAACTAAAACACTTGGCAAAGGTTGGGAATGATCATTTTAAAGAAAAAAGGGAAACAGAACACAAACTCCTGTGTCCTGAATTAAATTTAGACTTGCTACATTCCTGTCCATGTCCCTGGCATATAGAGCCAAACTTTCCGCCTCGCTGCATAATGTAAAGCAGACGCTAATTCCTGCATTGGCACAGACTGTGATTTGTGAGGTGAAAAATTGTCCACTATGGACATAATTTCTAAGCTTGTAATTACACCTACTACATATACTACAGTGTGATGCCAATTAGTCAGACCTGCTCTTGTAGGTACTCGTGTTGTTGTCCTCACCAATGCTTTTGAACCTGACTGTAGGACTGGAGCAAACTTGAACTTGGGCCTTAAAATGATCCCAGCCCTGACCACATAAACCTTGATATTAACCTGAAAGGTAATCCAATTAAAATGAAAAGTAACTTTGACCCTTCCTGCCGTTTCATTATTAAGCACATTGAGGTGGATGAACCTCTTGAAATTTAAACCATTTAGTACATTTATCACTAGAGGTTTCAGACAAACATGTTCAATAATATGTAATGCCAAGTGTTTTAAAACCAGCAGCGAGTTTTATCAGGGCTTGAAATTCTGAATGTGATTTTGAGCCTATGGCGACATCATTGCTTATTCTTAACCTGATTTCCTTTAAAGAAAATGACATTGTACATGTCGCCAGACGATTCAGAGAATATAGTAGATACCACATTTTTGAGAAATAAGTGGAGTTCCATTTAACATCTGTCCTGTACTTACCTTAAATGCAATGATTGTTCAAAAGCATACAGTATAATGATTATAATACAATAATGAGCCAGAGTGTCTCAGTAGAGCCTATGTGAAGTTTTTTTTACAGAAATGAAAATAAACTTTTAAAAAGAAATATTTCATTCATGTAGAGCAATCTTAAATGTTTGTTAGCTCAAGCATGACTGTCTGAGAAGGATTTCAACACAATGGTACATATCCAACTCCTCAAAAATGACCTCAGTCAGAGCACTGGGTTTAAAACAAATAAGGACTACCTCATTATAATTCAGTCACAAAATCATAAGAAAAAACAGTTAATACTACTTGTTTTGCTCTGGGCTTCCATTTCTCTTGTTTTTTTAATCTAAGCAAACACAAAGTTGTGTTTCATTCACATGCAAAAAGTTAAATAACATAAGGTAAGAAAAAAGAAGCAAATGGAAAGATCAGTGCCCGTAATCTTGGAGTCAGCAAAGTCTTTTCGGCAGGTTTGAACTTAGAAATACCATACCTTAACTGTCCTAAATTACATTTTTATCTATCTATTTTGTATGGATGACTACAGGAAAAGTGATGTGATTTTTAATAAATTATAACTCTGTTCTTATATATATATATATATATATATATATATATATATATATATATAATATATATATATATATTTATATATTAAATTGTATTTACATTGTAAAGACATCCGGTACTGCTCATTCCAAAACAGGATTTATACAAATGGACCGAGCGCTCCTTAATTATAATTGCTGTACAAGACCTAGGTAGCTTTTCTATCAAATCTTTAGCAGTGGTGATGCCACGTAGGCTCACTACAGCCACCCTAATGGACATAGTAAAGCCAGTAGACCAGGTTGAAGAAGGTGAATGCGATTGGGAAGACGACACGAGACCACTTGTCTATGGCGTTGACATCTGTAAGGTCGGGGATCTTGACTTTGAGCTGTGAGGCCCTCCTCCGCAAGCGGCCCTTCTTGTTGCCCACTGGCCGGTCAATGGGCGGTCGCCCATACAGGTCTCGGCTGGTCATTGGCTTGCGGTATTGTATGCTGGCACTGTCATAAGAGAACATGGTAGCCCGAGGGTCGTTGAGAACGCCCATCATGTCTGCTCCACCCATCTCACTGGTTAGGTTGGTCAGGAGGATGTTCCCATGAGCATCAACCTGAGGAAGCAGTTTTCATTAAATTAATTTTGGAACCAAAACAATAGAATACAATCAATGGCTGGCTACCAAATAATTAGCAGCATCCAATTTGGGAGAAATGCATGGGAATTTGAACATTGCTTTTTGCACTGCCCCATACAGGTAAAACCTTTTAGGGAATCTTTTTCAGACACTTTTGAAGTAAGCATATAGTGTTTTCTTTGAGGAGCTAGAAATTGTAATTTAATTAAATTAAATTAATTTTGTACAGATCAAAATCACAAATTACAAATTTGCCTCAGAGGGCTTTACAATCTGTACACATGTGACATCCTCTGTCCTTCCCTCACATCGGCACAGGAAAGACTCCCCTAAAAAACCCTTTAACAGGGAGAAAAAAGGAAGAAACCTATGGGAGAACGACAGAGGAGGGATCCTTCTCCCAGGATGGACAGAATGCAATAGATGTCATGTGTACAGAATGAACCACATAACAGTTACAACACATTCAATGCATATGACATAAACCAGAACAAAACTACAGGTTACCAGCATCAGCATTCGTAACACCCTCCTCTAATACTTGCATCTAACAATTTCTGCAACTTTCTGAAACCAACAATCCGACTATCACATCTACTTTATGCAGCGGTTGGCCAGGTATAAGGCAGAGTTACATAGGGCAGGTTTGTACTTCACAATTTAATTCTTAACACAACTACTTCTGTCAAATTTGGAATTGGAGAAGTGAAACTCCAGCAATACCTGTAGTATGCAGAACATTATTGTTAGATGAACACATTTTACTGTCATCAGGCTAATTTTCACCTCTTCAGTCTTGTTCCCTTTTCCATGTTGTGCCATAAATTTCTGCTCTAATATTCCATTGGGAGGCAGCCTTTTCATCCAACTTTTGACTGGGAACCAATATACACCCTTTGCCTATAGACATGGTCTAAAGAATAGTAAATAAGTGTATCATTAAGAATAAAAAAAAAAAAAGTCTCTTAAAGTGTGATTGATTCTTTGTTTTTTTGGGATTTCTGCTGCGCAAGAATTTGGTTGTAATTTTTACTTGAAAACTAAGCCACCAGTTAAACACCACTGTTGATCTGTTTCAATCATATGCTTGGGATACTTACAAAGAAAATGTCTGAATTAAAGGTAATGTAAAGATACAAAATAAGTAGACACCCAATAAATTGCAGATTTGCCAAGCTGAATAGCATACAGCCTGTCAAAGAGCTATTAAACAATGAGCATCATGCAAGAACCACTTGTATGGCACGATATATTCTGAAGGGGCATTTATGAGGGCTTTAAGTAAAACTTTAATTGTATTAATCTATATGAATATAATACTACTCGGAGCTTAGAGTAGAACTGTTGCTCTTTCGCGTCAAAAGGTGTCGGTTGATATATATATATATGTGTATATATATATATATATATATATATATACATATATATATATATATATATATATATATATATATGTATATATATATTCAAACTCAAAGTTCATCAATGCAAGTTTTCTATTTACTCTTGAATGACATATTTGTGAATGAAAGTTGCCCATAAATACCACAGAACAGGATGCCTTATACAGTTTTTAGTTGTACAACAATAGTCCTACTGATGGCCAACTGTTGGCTCTATGATTTCATTAACCAAACAGTTAAGCCCCTTTCTTTCCCACCTGCACTTTGTTGCTCTCCAGTCTACTCTTGTTCTCATTGTTGGACTTGGCAGCCTTTTCTGCCACCTTTTTCTGCAGGTGAGGACCTCGACCAAAGAAGATGTAGTTGACAAAGGCATACTCCAGCAAGGCCAGAAAGACAAAGACAAAGCAACCCATGAGGAAAATGTCAATGGCCTTGACGTAGGGGATCTTGGGTAGAGTCTCCCTAAGATGGGTATTGATGGTGGTCATTGTCAGCACCGTGGTTATACCTGCAGACAAGCAGATATGAAGGGAGGGGACAGTTAGAAGGAGGTCTTTCAGCAAGGCTGCATGCTGAGGGAACACCATACCTACAGAAGAAGAGGGCTTCCATAAGCCCTTATTACAAAACAACCATCATAAACATTATGTGGCTGTTAAAAATGATTTGCCATTATTTCCAGTGACTCAGCATTCAAAGGTTTGACAGGTAACCATTCATAGCTGTGCTAGATTGTAAGTTTGTGCTTTCAAAGCATTCCCAATCACCATGACATTCTCAAGCAATCTCTTTTTCTGTTTAAGTAGTGGTGTGGCTCCGGAGATATGTTGGTCAATTAGTTGTTCAGTCCAGCACCTTAGTCTAGACTTAAATATCATGACACATATTGGATAAATTGCCATAGAATTTTGTAGAGATATTCAAGTTCGATGTTTCTTAGTGACTTTGGTGATGCCCTGACTTTTCTTCTAGTGCAACCACAAGGTTGAATTTATTTTTGGTTCGGATTGAAATTAGGGACGCACCAATACATATACCAATTTTGGGTTAGGATCCGATACTGTACTCATGTTCTTGTACTCCTAAAACTACTCCGATACAACCTCACCCATTACCCCTATGGCAACATGACGTTAACTTCTCATCAGTTGAGCCTTGCAAGCCGCCCAGATGCAACGATTACCCCAAATATCAAAAAAAGATATTTGGGTTCTCCAGTTCACCTCTCAGGGACAGTTAGCAACCACAATGTTGAGTGCATTGTCATGGACACATGCAGCCACTTTAGTCTCCACATTTATTAGTTTAGCTGCTAGGTTGTTAGCTGTGTCTGCCTGGCATACTCTATCAGGGTTTCCGCCAGTGCAAGCCTGGCATAACATTAGAGAGTGGCAGAGGTTCAACACTGCAGTACATCAAGTGTGTTCAAAACAGGAAAGTGATTGCCAGCCTCCAAGGAGACCTGCAAAAGACCCAGAGAACTTTCGCTATTGCTATGGAGACGTGTTGTAGATTGGGCAATAATGCCGGTAAGTGCCAAAACCCAGAGAACCAAAGCAAAGTTATCAAGAGGCCAGCATGCCAAATGCAAAAAAGTCAGCTCTAGCATGCATTGTTCGTTAGAGGCTGTCAGGTGATTATTATCTTTGAGTATTGGTATCTGAAACATTTGCCAGATGTGCCACTGCAGGCTGCGTCTGATCTAGCCCTGTGGTGTTTAACAGATAATAATAATAACAATAATAATAATAATACATTTTATTTGTATAGCACTTTAAAAGGTACTGAAAGGCACTTTACATGGTAAAGACAGAAACAATAAAATAAAAAACAATGTAAAAGGGGGAGACAAGAGAGAGATTACATTATAACAAAAATAAACAAAACAACAACAAGAAAAAATACATACATAACTAGCATCACAGGTTGTGAATATGATGACCAGAATCAGGTACTCATATCATACATATTATTTGTAAACTGAAATTTTTTCAAATTTTTACTTGGTAAACCTCAAACTTACACAATTATTCTATGGCTATATTTTAAATTTAAGTTTAGAACAAATGCAAACAAAACGTATTAACAGTTAAAAGAGTCAACGTAAAAAATAACATAAACAACAAATTCAGTTTCTTTGTAAACTATTACTAAGAAACTGAATTTGTTATTTATTTATTAGCATGTGTTAAATTAAAATTGACAGAAATAGACTGTCAATAATAACTAATTTACTGACTAACTTAATCCCAGATCCCAGATGTGGATTATAGCTCAAGGAAACAGTCTTTTGGAGAGAGGTCAACAGAAGGTCCAAAACCCACAAACACAATTCCTGTTACTAAAGATATGTTAGCTAAGCATTACATATTAATTAATGTAATTAATAATGTTATTTTGCATCGAGACATTGTCTTTTATTCACAGTTGGATAGTTTTGATGTCTTTTCTGATCCTCAGGAATGTAGAAGAAGAAGGAGGTGTCACAGTCACGCCTGTTCACTCTTCCTGCACTATTTCTCTCAGCTCACAGCCCAGCCCCCGCTCTCTTACCACACTCTCCCTCACTCACCTAATCAGCCTCATGCAGTGCACCTGTCTGCCACACCCACCTCATCAGCACAATCACTCTCACCTGCTCACTCTGCTGCACTACTCACCTCAGTATAAATACCCCAGTCTCACACACACTCACTGCCAGATCGTTCTCCGCATTATGCCAGACCTTCCAGCGTTATTCCCCGGACTGATTTCCCATTGCCGACACTGCTTGTTTGGACTTCTCCGCCTTGCCTCTGCCCCGGTAACTGACTCAGCCTTCCGTCCCAGACTACGGTATTCCTACCTTGCCTTCTGTCCCCGACCACGAGATTAGTTATCTCCTGCCTGTCTACCTGCTGTTTGTTCCGCTTTGAATAAAGCTCCTGAACATTACCCTGTCTCCTGGTCGTATTGCACTTTACGCGTCACCCCATGTGAAAATGGTATCATAAGGGTGTGCATCAATTATCATTTCATAGTGAAACCATTTCCGAACAGTACACAACCCAGTGCAACGAGGATGAGCTGAACTCCTCGGCAGGTTGTAGGTGGCAGTTCTGGATCTGAGAACTACTTACTCCCAGACAAGTTGGCCTTTACCGGAGAGCCATGACCGACAAGGACAGAAAAAGATGGCATTCATCTGCCCATGGAGTTTCTACCAGTTCGAGAGGAATTGGAACCTTCAAAGATCGAGGCCATTATCAGTTGGCCGCAAACCTGAAAAGCCTGCAGTATTTCTTAAACTTTTGTGGTATTACTGCCGCTTCATTGCAAACTACTCTGCCAATATAAATCCTGAGAAGAATATACTGGAGAATATGCTCCAAATCAGAAAAGTAAGAAGCATATTAATGATTGTGGGAATCTGGGTCAACGTCCCATGACATAGTCACATGATCACAGGTTAATCAGGTGATAAAAGACAACTAGTTTCAGTAGAGAGACCCTGGAACGTACTGCACGCACATGTTGTGGTGGACTCTGCTGTTCACGCAGTGAGAGTCTTTTGTGTGTGTTGTGCATATGACTGCTAGTCTGTGTGCTATGGATACTTGACATGTTTAAGCATTTTTAACCTTTGTTAAACAGCACCTGTAAAAGCTATTGTTTCATATTGTATTTGTATGTTTCAGTTCACAACTGACGTCACAGCCAACGTGCTGCCGTGGCTAGAGACCCGTAGATATCGGTAAACAATATACATGTGTTATCTGTGTATTTTAATACATTTTTAGCCTTGTGATAGTTATAATGTCTTTTCCGTTTATAGCTAATTCTCCTTCCCTCCTCCTGCATTACTGTGCTATGGGAGTTTGTGTATTTCTTGCAAAGTAGGCTCATATTGTATTGTCTTTTACTAATGTTTTAAATATGAGCAACATATTGTCACATTGAAAGGGGCAACTAATGTTCTTTGTTTGTTTTCTTAAAGGGACCAGGCCACTGTTTTCTACTGTTAGTTTTCTTTTCTTTGTTTGCTTATTTGCTTTTCCATTCCCACCAGCTGTCAGCATTTTATCTGCACTTTATGTTTACCTGTAGTAGGCTATAGGTGCTAGGCACTTATTGTATTTTACATTCGTGGATGGTGATTTCATGTGTTGACTGTTATTCTCCTCCCTTCTGTATCGACAGCTTGATCTGTACAAGGCCGGGTCCGTGCTGACACACTGCCTCCTTTGCGTGGTGGGATGTACTCTCTGGCACACTGTAGTGGTGTGTATAATAAATCCAGACACTGCATGGTAGTTTAGTGCCAGGCCTGCTGTCCCCCTTTTCTGTCTCCCACAGTCGTCCATCAGGGCGGTGTGCACCAGCAGACTCGACCTTCTTAACTTGAGGAGAATTAACTTGTATTTTCACCGTCCAATCATTACATTGTCTTGCCTACTTACCTCAATGCCGCTGGTATTTTTAATTGCCATTTTATATATGTATTTTGTAATCAAGCTCAACTTAATTTTATAAATATTCGCCTCGTGCAAATTGTTCCTGTTCAGGGGAAGCCACATAACACGTTGATATGGATTAAGGGCTTAAGGGTTCCTCCTGCCCCTTTGCCGGAGGTGGCGTTGTTAGATCTTGAGGGGTGTTTTCTGTACCAGGGGCACCACATGATCATAAAAAGTCCTATTTGACAGTTACTGAGCTCTTTGAGAGGTAATAAATGGGATCAGTCCTGCTCCAATGCATTTTACCTGATCAACTCAACATCTGACTGATGCACCTGTCCTGGCATTTGCTGACCACAATCAACCTTACATCCTCCATGTAGAAACACGTTTGAAGAGGCTTGGTTTTGTCCTTCATCAGGACTATCCTGGTGGCCTAAGTCCTGTTTTATATGCAAGTCAGCCTGAAAGAGACCCGATTCATCAGCTGGAGTTGTTCCTATGAAATGGGCAGTGGTTGACAAGTTGTGTATTGAGCTAAGTTAACAGTACGTACACATAACAAAACACTCACCTAAGTGCTCCCCATGGCAAAGCTCAATGCTGACTTGCTCTCAATATATATATGTTGACAAGTCCACATCAGACTCCAACAAAAGTTTGCAGATGTGTGTAGGTCAGTTGGCCCCCCTAATTGTGTTGCTGACATCTATGCTTTCCCAACACATCTGCAGCTCAAGTCTTTGGGACAAATTTCAGAAGAGGAGCTAGTGATGGCTCAAAAGAATGTCAGCGTGATAGGACCAGCCTCAGGCAAACCGTTGCAACAGGCCAACAGAAACCAGTCCTGAGCGGTCTCTCATGTAACGAGAGCTTGGGAAGCTCATCATGAAAGACAATCTGCTTTATCGTTGCAGAAAGCGTCCTTCTGGTGAGGAATTTGTTCAAAAATCTCAAGCTAGAATGTCCATTCTGTGACATGAGTGGGTGGAGATATTTACTTGTCAATGAAAAAAGCTTTTCTATGAAGACAGCACTATTGAATGGGTCCAAAATGCAGAGATGTTTCGAGGGTGAATGAGCCAATCAGAGTTGTTCAAATCCTTTGTCAGAGACCATGCTGCCACACAAGTAAGTTTGGTTGAAAGGATTCTGCCAATTTGTTTAAGATGACGGTGCTAATGATGATACTGATTGCTTCTTTAAAAAGTGGTTGCATTCATAATGTAAGCTAACTTTGGTTCCTTTTGTTCACTATTCTTAGTTTTAGTATCCATTTCAATATATTGATATTGTGTTGTTATTTGTACATAAAAAAATCACCCCATTAAGCACCCATCCATTAATCTGTTCCTTCATCTATTCATCCATTACCTTACTCAGTAAATGGTTAAACTCTTTGATCCTTGTGAATAAAGTCAATACCAGCTAGAATCTCTAGGTTGAGTAGACTTTATACTCCCTGATAATAATAATCTAATTTAAATCACATTTTAAATTCAGATTATACAGTCATTGTTCTGATGACAATGGATTCACCTCCTTGCCTTGTGTGTTTTCCCGCCTTTGTTGATTGTCCGCCCCACCCTAAAGTTTCTCTTGTCTCTTGACAGATTTTTAATTAAATTGCAATCTGCCTTACTGGTCTGCGTTTCGCCTGTCAGCCACCCTCGTTGATGCTGTGGCTGAGCCCCAGATGCCAGAGTCCAGCGCTGACTTCCAGTTGACAAGAGGGGTTTTGCCCCCGACGGCAGACTCGGGATGGGTTACACCTTCGTCGCCACCCTCCAGAGTTATTGACACAGTGCCACCTACTGACATCAGGAACTCAACTGCATGTGACCTTCATTTAATTTACATGATAATTACATGGTGCGATTTTCACGTGATAAAAAGCTACTTGATGTAAAATTACGTTGTATGTCCTCTAGCAAAATCAGCAATTTGTCATTTCCAGCGCCAAGGATCTAACTCATACCTCTCTAGTAGTATAGTATTAGAAATGAACATTGTCATTGTCCAGCCAGTACACCTGGCATTCATCGCTGCTCCCACTGCCAGGGATTGTTTTTGTAGGTATTATTAATAGGGCCCGATCACCGACCAGGGGTCAGCTAGGCCCGATTGTAATAGATATGTTTATTTTTATTATTACTATCATTATTATCAGGGCAAAAGCATCAACCAGGGGTCGGCAAGGACCGATTGTAATTTATATGATGATTAGTATTATTACATAAATGATTAGCATTTTTGAGGGGCTTAAGGTGCTCTGAAAGTTGTAGAACTTTGCAAATGCTTCACAACTGGTGAAATATTTGATATTTTATTGGTTTCATACTCGGTTGTGAATAAATGGCCTGATAGGGCCCCTCTGAACCTTCAACCCAAAATGCCATATCAACCGCTTGAATTTCACCTTAATGTATAAAATTTGGTAGGCAGATGTTGCATGTGGAGACTTACAATAAAGCCTATTGGAGGTATAACATAAACCCAAAAGGAAGTCAGCTATTTTGAATGAATTTGCTGTTTTAGGGCAATATTTGCCGTTTCCAGGCAATGTTCTTAAACAAATTCCTCATAAAGATTTCACCAGATGGACTTTGTTTTTTGACAATCTAAAATTGTTCAAAATACTAAATTGCAAAGCTTTTGAGGTTCCAAAGAATGGCGCTGCAGTAACATGGTGGACATTTTTAATGATTTTCCATTAAACAACAAGCTTTTGTAACTTGACTGTACATGGTCAAATTTGCCCCAAACTTGACATGCTTGATAAGAGTCAAGGCTCAGGCATGTCTGCATGACAGTATTCACTCATAGTCATAGTGTCTACTGGCAACACAATTTGTATATAATGCATGTTCCCGTGTGCCACATAGTGGAAACAAGGAGTGCAATTTTTTTTTTAGCAATATGTAATTTCCAGTGCCACACACTCTTTGTAGGAAATTTACAAGGTCTTGAAGAGCGAATTGGATTCAAATGAGGGTGCTATAACCTTCTGGCTACTGTGATGCTAAATTGCAAAGGAATAGGCAACACTTCAATGATGTCATAGGTGATGTGACAATATGCCATTATAGGCACTTGACAGGTATGAAACTTTTTGAGACTCATTCAGGATTTAACAGATGCATCTCAAATTTGTTCAGCAGAATTTCAAGACCTTCTCAAATGTAAATTGCAAAATGTGTGAATCCTCTAACGCCACATGGAGGATTCAAAAGTGGTACAAAATCTTTCCAAGTCATTTCCTACATTTGGAAGGCCTTAGTAGGGAAATAGTTGCCCTGATATTCACAAAACGTAGTATACACATTGCTGTCATCTTTTGGACATAGTTCCCATTTGCTTTCATAGGCTCCACCCAATCTAAAGTCAGCCATTTTTAATTTTGAGCGTTAAAAACATAAAAAAGATTTGACAGGAAGTCAGCCACATGGATTTCACCTACTATCTATATATCTATATATTTGTTTATTCAATTTCATATTTGCACTCTTTCCCACTATTGCAACTTTATACAATTATTTTTTATCTGAAAATTGTATCCAATTACCATTGGACATTTTGACCTGATAAAGGCACGAGATGTAAAGTCAGAGAATCACCAAAGTTATTAGGATTCATCGCTGGGGACCATGAAAGTCTGTAAAACAAATGTCATGGCGATTCGTATTATAGTTGTTGAGATACTTCAGTCTGAAGCAAAGTAGCGGACTAACTGACTGACCAACAGACATACATTACCTTATAGAATCATGCAACTAACATGACTAAAAATCATATCAGCACATATAATTGCTAATCTGTAAAGAATTGAAAGTCACTGACCTAAGGCTACTCTGGCAGCCGAGGCATCATAGTTGATCCAGAAGGAGACCCAGGACAAGATGGTGATCAGGGTGGAGGGCATATAGGTTTGCAGGATGAAATAGCCAATGTTCCTCTTCAGCTTAAAGCTCAGGGACAGACGTGGATAAGAGCCTGTTACACACAGGGTTGCAGATATGAATTCAGTTTTACAAGAACATTGTTAATCAATAATCAATCACTTTAAATGTCAAAATAGCAGATCGCACAGCTGTTGATATTAACCTGTAGTTAAGTTGATTTTGGAGCAGATAGGCGAGCCAGTGCGGCAGCTTGGGGATGATTGCTGGTAACATGCATTTTTATGAGCCATGAACAAATCACTATTTCATACTTGTCTGACAACAGGAACAGCAAAATCTATGTAAATGAAAACATCTATATTGTGAATTTGATGAATTAAAACACAGGGGATGACAAAGAACAGGAGGAGAGAGGTTTAATGGGCTGACACTCGACAGAGTAACTGGCTTTGTCTTGACACAATGTCTCAGTCATTGGCATATAATCCTTGATCTTTAAATTAATTAGTAAATGAAAACAGTATTTTGTCAAAAAGAAAAGTAAAGTGATTGCAGCAGAGTAGTGAAAATGATATGACTCATTGTCTGTCATCGTACTGATGGAATTAGTGCTATGGAAATGTACGTTATGCTGAATTTACCAAAACATATCCCACCAATTATTGTACAACAAATTTCATTATTTATCTATATAATCTACGGGTGAAGAGTGTTGAACTGATACCAAATTGTCTCTGTTACCTGTGGCGAACACAGCTTTCTTGGAGAGGGTTTGGTAGTCTATGATGGAGAACTGGGGCAATTCAATGTTCTCCACCCCAGTGACGGAGCCTATGTTGGCTCCTCCCTGCCAGTAGAACTCAATGTCGTCAGTGGTGTATCCATCTGAGAGAGGCAACAATACAATTCAACAAGTTAACCTTCAACTGAAACACAAGGACAAGCACATCGGGATTTAGGCACAATAACGTATATATGAACAGAATGCCATCATGAGTTGACAGCCAAGTATGCTTCAACACAGCCGGGTTTAGTTTGGAATTCAGAAGCGTTTTCTCACTTTAGTACCTTGACAGGTGAGAATGATGTTATCACAATCTGGTCACATGTCTGGTCTACCTGACCGTTTGTCTGGGAGAAATTTAAAAGAAGTTTGGTTGGCCTTCTCATTACAAACAAACTGCACTGAACGTAATGTGATGCATATACTGTGACTTGAATTAACGGGTTGAAAAGATTCTGATGTTGGTACTACTGGCAGTGACAGAGCTGTAAATAGCCAGGTAAAATGAGTGGATGAGAGCAAACGTTGAGTTATGAGGAGGTCGGGTGCCTATGAATACAAAGTATGGCTTTGTAAAAGATTTCTTGGATTGTCACAGAAAACACCCGAAAACTAAAATTAACAGCTACACAATGGCCAAATAAAAATTGAGATAACAAAATGATCAACGAATAAAGATGCCTTTTGGAGTCCATGCAATCCCCTCCTTTCTGTTCTTAAATAGACATTTCACGGATCTGTGTATATTACATTACATTACAGTCATTTAGCAGACGCTTTTATCCAAAGAAATATATCAAGAAATATGGAGGATAAATTGACATTTTGTCACAGTTCTACTTCCGTACACTCCTGTCATTAGCTCCATACCTCCTGTCACTCTGTCTCTCAGTTCACTTCAGCACCAGCCCAGCCCCTTTCTCTCCTGTCACTCCACATCTCACTCACCTAATCAGCCTTACTCAGTCCACCTGTCTGCCACACCCACCTCATCAGCACAATCCCTCTCACCTGCTCACTCTGCTGCACCTACTCCCTCCAGTATTTAAACCCCCAGTCAGTCACACACACTCACTGCCAGATCGTTTGCCGCATTCATGCCAGAACTTCCAGCAATTTCCCTTGGACTGATTTCCCGTTGCCCACTCTGCCTGTTTGGACTTCCCTGCCTTGCCTGTGCCCCGATCAATGACTCAGCCTTCTGTCCCCGACCACCAGATTCCTACCTTGCCTTTGCCCCGGTTAGCCGCCTTAGCCTTCTGTCCCCGACCACGAGTATAGCCTCCGCTTCTTCTGGTTTCCGTCTGCCTGATCCCCTGCCTGTTTCCCTGACGGCTTGGCGTTTCCTTATAGGAATTCACGACGTGAGTCTGATCCTGCCTGTTTGTCTGCTGTATGTCCCGCTTTCAATAAAGCTGCTGCATTCTACTCCGTGTCCTGCCGCACTGCTTCTGGGTCCACACCACACCCGTGACACATTTGCAACTGAGAGAAGGAGCATCTGAGTGAGACAGACTTTGTTTCCCTCATAAAAATGTGTTGCATAAACTTAACTTTGGGTCATTTTCGTTGTTACTGACCTTTCAACTGCATCTAACTGCAATTAAAGGTGGTACAGTTGTCATCATGTGTGAAGAATGAAACATATATGATAACAGGTGAAATGAACAGACGTCATAAGAGCTGCTTGAAATTTTCTAAGTGCTAGGGAAAGGTGCTTCAGGGATTCCTTTTTTTTATCTCCTTTATCAGAGGATACACTAGACCATCTTCTATGAAAGGAAAGGAGAAAATGCTGCCCCACAATTCCTTGCGGCAGCAACATTTATGGTCAAGCTCCATTCGGCCACCCATGCAAACAAATGATATATCTATCTTGCATATATTTAACAATTATTTTCATACAGTCATACATACGAGATTCATGTTGATAAATATTAGCCGACAGTGACAGCCATTTAGTTTCATTTTATTTGTATTTTTTTATTTCCAAGATGTAACAATGATCAAAACACCAAACTGAAATGAACAGTAAATAAAGCACAGGTCAATAAACAAATTGTCATAAAAAACATAAATTATCAACTTAATATAAATATGACATGTCCTAAAAGGAGTAGGAAGTAATACACATATAGGTTTATATAATATTTGTTATATAAACCTTTGCACCTGGTAATGAATAGCCGTCACTGAAGCATACTTCAGTGAACCCACGGTGTGAACAGGCTGCTGGTAAAATCATACTGAATTCTTCATTTAATGGGCGCTTTGCAATGTATACGTATTAAGTATGTAGTATGCAGTAGGTGTACTTTGTTTAGTGGTTTCAAACACACCTGAAGGTTTCAAACACACCTGAGGGATTCAAATGACTGTGTCCCATTTAAAATACTTATTTTACGTTTTCATATAAGTATGGCAAAAACGTACAATTTGAGTCTCAATGGCATGGCAGAGTTGTGCTGTTCCTGTCTAGGATATTTACTTGTGCTCTTTGATTCCAGTGAAGTGAAGAGAAGTTTTGTTGTAATGTTATCCAGCAATCAAGTAGCAGACTATTGCCAGCCAACTTAAAGGGCCCCAAACAGCTAAAGATTTATAATGATGTTTAGATAAAAAAGTAGTGGATTATTTGACCATCCTAACTCATTATACACCAAACTGACTTGAAAAAATATATAAGTCAGTTGTATAGCCTCCTGTGTGCTTCCACTTAAGAGGAAAACATTATAGTACTACATTTGCCTGAAGGGAGAAATGTTACTGGTTATGCAGATTTAGATTTGACTCACAAAATATAACAATTAAAATATAATGCAGTATTATTCATTGAACTATTCAGTATTATATTAGAATGAAAAGCTCCAATTTGAACAGATGTTAAGTGAATGTCATTAAATAACTGATAATGCCTCTATTTCGCTCTTTCCTTATAGTATATTTTGGATACAGGTCTTTTACAGCTGCGGCAGTTGTCAAAGCAAAACCTGGGTGTGGGAGGAGCCTCCCCGGGAAATTTCATTGGAAAGAAGGCTCCAAATGATTTTTGAACCTCGTTCCAGAAGGAGCAATGCAGAATCCATCCTGGCTGTGGTCAGTGGACCAGCATTTTACCCTTGCATGTCTTTTGGAGGGATCATAAGAATTTGTATCTTTGTTCCAAACATAACCTACGGTCATTACTGGTGGGAAGGGACCAGCAGTATGAGACTACAGATACCAGGGGCCGAAATTAGCTACCTTCTTAAGTTGGCTGGGCTCAGCCTTAGATATTTGGATGAGGAGTTCAGACATCTGGAGGGAGCTCAGAGCTCATTTGCCTTAAAAGGGGCTCGCTGAGGTGTTTCTGGACACCTCCCTTTAGCGGTTTTCTGGGCATGTCCAACGAGTAAGAGGCCCCAGTTTAGACCCAGAACACGATGGAGGGACTATATCTTGTCTGGCCTGCTAACGCCTCAGGGTTCCTCAGAAAGAGCTGCAAAGTGTTGCAGTGGAGAGGGACCTCAAAAAATATCCTCAGCAGAAAGGTGGCCCTTCATTTACTGTTCCGCTGCTTAACGTGTTGCAGTTTCCCATAGGCTGAACTGAAACAACAATAAAGTCTCTAGGCTATGTTTAAAGCCTGAACCAAAGTGAAAATAACCCTGATGCCCCTTCAGTAACTAGACACATTTAATAGGGCTAGCTAGTCTGTCTCTTTAGATTCTCCATCTGATCTAAAGGCAGCAGAAGGATTTTAGGGAATTAGCTACTTCTCATTACTGGAAAGGCCTCATGATTTTTTTCATCAGTTTTTTTCTTCTAATCCACTTTTGGATTTTTATATATTTCAGTATACTTTTAGTGGACAAGAATCATTAGAGTTTAGCTGCAGAATTTATTATTATTAAATTGTATTTAAATGCCTACAAATTGGCAACAATTAAACACTAAGTTGTTCAGATTTGCAGATGGCTGTTTGAAATGCACTATACAATAACCTCTCTATTCTCACCACATAAACACTGATGTCTCCTGGATGGGTTAAAGATTCACTATATGATATTCAGAGCATTAATATAGCAGAAAACAATATTATTCTAAGTAAATATAAAGTGAAGTAATGGCTACCTGAGCCAAGAATATAGTAAATATAGAAAACAGTATACATATAGAATCATAACAAAAGAGCCAGGTGTATGTCACACTAGACAGAGAAATTATAAAACATACAGATATTAAGTGTCTTGATGGCCTTTTTGTTTGCCAAATAAGAAAGTAGTTTCACATATTACTCAATATCCTGCAGTAAAAAAACTAGATGTTTTTAATTGATGAATTATTTTAATGAACAAAAAAAACCTTTAAAGGTATGATCAATGAAAATCTGCAAAGGTCTTGGAAAAATCTATTGGTGTTAGAACAATGCCAAAATAAATTTGAAACTGGTTCTGAATGATCATCCAATAAAGAGCAGTTTGTGCTCAGGGTTAATTTTTGCGCATAGTGAATGTTTATGAATAACTTGAAAGGAAAGATTCTAAACCATTTTCACTACAGTTGATCCAGAATGCTGCAGCACGTGTTCTAACAAAAACTAAGAAAAGAGATCATATTACTGCAGTATTAGCTTCTCTGCACTGGCTCCCTGTTAAATCAAGAATAGAATTAAAAATTCTTCTACTCACCTACAAAGCTCTAACCGGCCAGGCACCGTCTTATCTTAAGGAACTTATAGTTCCATATTACCCAACTAGAAAGCTGCGCTCAATCAATGCAGGGTTACTTGTGGTTCCTAGAGTATATAAAAGTAGGATGGGAGCCAGAGCCTTCAGTTATCAGGCTCCTCTTCTGTGGAACCAGGTACCAGTTTCAGTCCAGGGGGCAGACACACTCACCACTTTTAAGAGTAGGCTTAAGACCTTCCTTTTTGATAGCGCTTATAGTTAGGGCTGGTTCTGGTTCGCCTTGGTCCAGCCCCTAGATATGCTGCTATATGCCTAGACAGCCGGGGGACTACCTAGGATACACTGAGCTCCTCTCTCCTCTTCTCTCCCTCCATCTTTATGTATTAATCTCCTATTTATGCACATTACTGATTACTTGCTTCTTCCCCGGAGTCCTTGTGCTTTCTCGCCTCGCAGGTACCCAGGAATCTGGGTTATATCTGGACTGTCATCGTGCCACCTGCTGTGGCCTTGCTGACACCCACTGCTACTACCACTATTATTATTAGTGACATTACTATTATTATTCCCTGTACTATTACGCTTATTGGTTTTGCTTCTACCCTGAAGCCCTTTTTGCTTTCTCGCCTTGCAGGTTTCCACAAATCATTGTGGTCCCTGGACCATGGTTGTGCCTCCTGCTGTGACTCGGCTGACACCCACTGCTACTTTGATTATTATTATTAGTCACATTACTAATACTATTCCCTACATCATTATTTTAATTCCACTATAGTCATTGCTGCTTTTATAGGTAGTCTTAACTTCTTTTTTTCCTTTGTTACTCTGCTTACTACTGTGAATATATGAATCATTTATGTCATATACATTGAATGTGTTGTATCTCTGTTATGTTGTTCATTCTGTACACATGACATCTGTTGCATTCTGTCCATCCTGGGAGAAGGATCCCTCCTCTGTCGCTCTCCCATAGGTTTCTTCCTTTTTTCTCCCTGTTAAAGGTTTTTTTTAGGGGAGTTTTTCCTGTGCCGATGTGAGAGTTCCGGGACAGAGGATGTCATGTGTACAGATTGTAAAGCCCACTGAGGCAAATTTGTAAATTTTGATTTTGGGCTATACAAAATAAACTGAATTGAATTTAATTGAAATAAAGTATTCACGATGAAGCACGCAGAGCTTCTTTTTAATAGTCAATATACCATTACCAAACCAATTCCAGTATGCCATTACATATGGGATAGTGATGACATTTTTTTTATACAGTGACGTTTGGCTTTAATATAATTGTGGGTATGTAGTGAGAAACAAATTCTTCCTACCGGGGAGTTGGCCGGGTTGGGGTTCTGTCACTATTGTATTTATCACCGCACACATGCACAGTTACCCTCTTCAAGCACCCTGGTGACATCTTCACTTACAACATATAACAGCTGTGCGACCATATTTCTTCCCCCATTTTTTTCATCAGCGTCAAGCAGTTAGAAGTGAAGAAGTGAAGAAGATGAAGTGGTCTAGCGGTGTCTGGTGGTGTACTGGCAGTCGGATCGGCTACTCATGTAGAACTTTCATCCCCGCAGCAAAAGCTGTCTCGGACCATATATCATTTACAAACTGATTCCAATATGCCAATATGGAACAGAATTATCTCTATTAAATAGCAGGTATGGCTCTATCATTATTTTAGGGATGTAGTGACAGGCAAAGTCTCCCTACAGCAGAGTCAGCTATATTGGGGTTTTGTTTCATTTAGACATTGACCTCAAAAGCTGTCACTAATGGATTTATTACCACACGCATGTGCAGTTGTGATTCTTTTTTTGTCCGTTGGTGTACTGGCTGCTTCTTCCTCCCGTTACCTTCATCCTAGCTGAAAAAGCTGCCTTGGTGCTGTCCATGCCTGGTTAGCGAGCAGCTACCTCACATGCAGCTTGCCAGTTCTGTGCTTGCTTAAGGAGAAGCTGTGGCAAAGAGTGGAGGACTTCACATGCTTTGTGTTGAAGGTGGCGGGACAGGAGCTCAGGATACTTTGCACCCATACAGTGGTGATGGCGCTGTCATTGATGCTAGGTACGATGTATGCAAGCCATGTCTTTGTCACCCTGGGACTCCTCCACAAAGAGAAAGAGGAGGTTTTGAGTTCTTCGGCACAAATGGTAAATGCTGACCATCCTTCCCTCACTGCAGTCAGACCTGGCATTATGGAGAAAAAAAACTGTGTCTTCCATCATCCCAGGTTCAACTCTGGAGAGCGACGTCACACATATCTGTTTTCACGGACGCATCCCTCTCTGGATGGGATATGCAAGTCTCAAGTTGTGATTGAAATGGGAAATCCTCCATGCCACCTCAAAGGTTGTATGGAGTCATTCATGGCACTTAAAGTACTGAAACATCTGATAACAACCATGTCATTGTGAGGACAAGCAGGAAGGTGTGAGCTCCGCCCTGCTGCTGAAAATAGCCAGGAGCCTGCAGATGTGGTCACAGAGACACCTACTCTACCATCAGAGTGGTGTATATCCTTGGAATAGAGTACCTGCCTGCAGCCATTACCACAGCTAAACAATAATCACACGTTTCTCGGCCAGAAATGTTGTTGTTTTGACTATTTGTATATAGATAAATAAAGCCTAAACAAAGGGGGATCAAATAGCAAATTAAAAACAAAACATGATTTTACAATCAGTCAACATAGGTTAATTCTTCTGGAAATGGTTTCCCTGTAAAATCCATAGACTGTAGAAAAATGTACGTAGTCTCCATGACAGCACCCATAGATTTCTGAAGAGCAGTTTTGATTCTCAGTGTGGGTCGATCCAGCCGTCGGCATCTTGGCAATGACAACACAGCCTAACTCATTGCTCGTAGCTCCAAAAATGGTCAAAGAAGTGGATTGTCCGTAAAACTGAGGTGGGGCCAGGTGCAAGGCAGAGAGCTAGCAGCTAGCGAGCTGGTACAGTACCTACCTGTCAATCAAAGCGGCCTGCCCTCAACTATGACTAACTTTAGGCATAATTGAGGGCATTATTATCACTTGAGTGATATCAAAATGTGCCCCCATTCGGGTGTCATGAAGGGGAAAATTAGACTAAAACTGTTTTTTGTAACAGGCTGTAAATATGTTCATTGCTGCTGTAAAGTTGGGCATTTTAACATGGGGTGCTATGGAGTTTCCGCTATTGGAGCTGTTGATCTATAAATCAACAGAGTAGATTAAAGAAACTTTTAAATATGTTTAAATTAATAAATAAATAAATTACAGCACCCTCATTCTCACCATTCCTCCTCTGTCGTGCGTCGTCTCATCCGGGTGCTCTGCACATTTCTTTATGTCCATACGGCTTGTAAGGTGCTTCGTTGTTATGTATAAGTACAACAGTATTAGCATCAAAATAGAAGTAAGATTCATTATGGAGAATGGTCCATGTCAGAATCATATACATTTATTGTTTAATTATAATTATTGATGCATGTATGTGTTCACTTAAATATTGCAGCTGGTAAAAATGAATTAACTACTTTATACATTATACTGCCGGGTGGCTTAACCTATAATAATGTTACATATTCATACAAAATATAGACGAACTAAGCAACTCGTAACTACAGCTTTAAAACATGTAATATATATATTGTTATATGTTGTGGAAAAAATTACAATAGTTGGCTCTAAGATATAGTGGAGTGGAAGTATAAAGTAGCATACAATTGAAATATTACTGAGTAAAGTACTAGGACCTCGAAATTGTACTTTAAGTACAGTATTGCGTAAATGCACTTACATTAAACCAATGGAAATCAGGGTTTATTCTGTTAAAAATGATGTAAGTTATAACAATTGATAAACAAAGGGAAGGCAAACTAAATTAACGTTCCAGCATGGCCTTAACAAAGAAATCAAATCGTTTGTGTACTTGAGTTAGTTTATGTATTTTGTGAAAGAAGCATCGTCTCATGGTGACACATTGCAATTGAATGAATGGGCATGTTTAACTTGCAATCTATGCACGCCCTGTCAGGAAACAGGAGGGGGGTTGGGGCTGGGAGAGGAAAATCTAGTTGGCTGCATCTATATGACAATTCATGCACACTCAAACACGTAAAACAAACTTGTAGCTTACAGCTCTCAATCTCCAAGGTGCAGTTCTGCTCATCTAGAGGGTATCTTCGCAGGTCCATCATGCAGGCAGCTGTTGTAGTGATCCTAAAAGAAAAAAAAGCTTTTCAGTCATATACTGGTAGTTGAGGAAAAATTCATCATGAGCAATAACACACTGTGCCCTTATATTACATTTACATTTTAGTAAATGCACAAATGGGCAATTCAGTCTACACCCTTACATATCCAGCATTCAAGTTTCATAAGATAAAAACTCCTAATGGCTTGGGAAAAACATTTTATTTTACAAGAAAACTGCTCATACATACAGCTTCACACATGACACTGTGGCCCTAAGCAATACACCTGACAGAGTTGTGAAACGCATCCAAATTGCAGCTACTCATGGTCAGAAACACCGGTGAAAAACTCTCTGATTCAATTCAATTTATTTGTATAGCGCAATATCCCAAATCACAAATCACAAATCTGCCTTTGAGGGCTTTACGACCTGTATAGCAAACGTCATCCTCATCCTCGAATATATTTCAGGTTCTACAGCTGTTTCTAAGGTTACTGTATTTGAAGATTGATCGGTACTGGTTGAGGGCAGGAGATTATTAATTTTGTCTCTAATAGTAAGAATCTTATCATTAAAGAATTTCATGAAGTCACTACTACTGAGGTTTATAGGAATACACGGCTCAACAGAGCTGTGACTCTCTGTCAGCCTGGCTACAGTGCTGTAGAGAACCCTGGGGTTGTTCTTATTTTTCTCTATTAATGCTGAATAATAGGCTGCTCTAGCATTACGGAGTGCCTCCTTATATATTTTAAGACTATCTCGCTAGACAAAACCGAGATTCTGCCAAATGAGTGGAGCGCCATATTCTTTCACATTTTCGCGATGTTTGCAATAATTTGCGGGTTTAAGGGTGGAGCGAAATTCCTTTGTTTTATTATCTGTTAGATAGCGTAGGAGTCCTCTGTTTTGTTAAGACATTAAATTAAATTAAGTGCAGAAGGAATTGCTTCTTTGAATTGAGCAGATACGGGTCACTCATCATAATCAATTGTTTGAAACAGAAGACAATTAAACTTCAACCTAGCAAACCACTAAAACATTTTGGCATTCAACATTTCATATGCTGTAATGGTAATGGACATGCATATAATCAAACAAATGAAAACTTTGCAAACAAATTTGGCAGCACAATGGATAAAGGACAATTATCTGCCTGAATCCAGCCTCACATTCTATTCTAAATGGTAAATGCACTGTACTTGTATATCTCCTTTCTAGTCTTCCGACCACTCAAAGCTTTGACACTACATGTCATTCACCCATTCACACCAATTCATACAATGATTGCTACCATCCAACGTGCCCATCAGGACTAACTAACCATTTGCAACTACCACTTCCCCAGGTTCACACACTGTAGGCACTGTAGCAATTTGTCTTGCCCAAGGACACATCGACATGGACTAGTGGTGCCGGAGATGGAACTGCCCGTCCTCTGTTTGAAGGACGACCCACTCTACCTCTGATGGTGGTATGTGAGAGTTTTACATACTGTACCAGAGTGAGTTCTGCAATATGACTTGTCAGGAAACATCACTTTTAAGATGAACTAAAATGTATGTATGTTTGTTTACTCTCCCCCGAACCAGCGTCGGTTCACTCCTGGTTCTCTGGCTTCTTTCTAAATTGCCCGTAAGTGTGAATGTGAGCGTGAACAGTTGTCTGTCTCCATATGTGATAGTTTGGCGTCCTTTCCAGGTATACCTTGCTTTTGCCCGATTTCAGCTGTGAAATAATAATTTACAACACATGCATAATGAAAAGAATAGTTAAGAGTCTCTAGTGATTGGACTCTATCTTGACGCAGTGTATTAAAAGGTGCTAGTGATGCTGTGATTAGATCAACAATATTCCTTCTTGAGTCTAGACACTGGTGGTGGTGATTAAGGGTGTTGCTGAAGATCCAATGATGGGATGAGGAGCAGGACTGAACACAGGATATGATGGAAACTGGAGAAGAAGGGGGTGGAGGAGGGTTGTATAGGTTCAAACTGCAATGACAACTGTCAGTGGAAGAGAGGATTTTCAAAATTATGATGGCAACTATGTGATTGGCTTAAGGAAACCGTGGCAGAACCAGGTTGGTTAATGTAAAAGTGAACGCTAACAATCAGCTGATAGTAGAGGAGTAGAGGCCACAGATACAATGGGACGAAGAGATTTGTAAACGAATGAATAGAGTCTTTCTGACTGAACTTACGCTAAGCTTCATATAATACATTATATATAAATAATTAATAATTTAATAATAATTTAACATTTATCATTTATATGTCTTTATATTTTCAAACAAGAGCTTCTAAATTAACAAAAACGCAGTGTCGATAAGGTCCGCAGTAAACGGTTCTGCTATCGGTACTTTAGAAGTTACCGAGTGAGATCTCTGTGTAAAATAGAAGCTTCTTAAAGCTCTTCTCTCAATGCCTGTCTTTACATGAGGGGTTGAGTCGCGCTTTACTCTGACACACACACCGACTCCGGCTCAGTCCAGTGTGAGACACACATCATGACAGAGAGAAGTTAAAGATAGGGATTCAATTTTACTTAAGTAGATGATAACTAGTTGTCTCGAATGCAATATAACCCTGACAAGTAATGGAGGTAACATCAGCAATGTATCAAAACATTTGCAGAAATGCTCAGTTTTCTGCTGTTTGAAGAGCAGCCGTCCATCCTCATTCACTGCAGGTATTGTAAGCGATGCCATACGGAGTCTGATCAGAAGAACAGGCTAATCAATGAAAGATAATCACTTAGCTAATTGTTTAGCTGAGAATGTATTTTAAAGATTTGTAACTTCTTGTATTGCTGTTCAAGAAAGGCTATTTGTATACATACAAGAATAATAAAGCCATGTTCATTTTTCTCTTAATTGTGTTTTATATATGTATAATATAATCAAAAAGAACCAATACCAATATTAATAAGAGTACTACTATTAATAAAATCCTAACAATACCCACCCCTTGTAATAACATACTTCAAATGTTAATTTAAATGTTTTATAAGTCAAGATAGGTAAGATAAAAGTTAATGTTGCATGTATCCCAAATCTTAAAAAAAAAATTGGTCTACCTGGAAAGCAGCCAGAACAAATAAGGAACATTAATTCGAAGATCGAGAATGTACGTCAACACTCACAATTAGTGTGCAGCACACAAAGATGTTAACACATCCAACCTAAACACTTTGACATTCAATCAGCAGGACTTTTTTCACTTTAAACATGGTTTTATTTGTACCTGAAATATACAGCTGGTTGTAAATGTACTTGACATGTATCTGTATCATCTGCAACTCTTCTAAGGACTCTTTCCTGTTGCTGAATGTGGCAGTGGTGTGGATTCATGCTCACCGTGGCTGTGCAGCGCTCATATGTAGATATTTTGAGCTGAAATTATATTTCTTATCACTTATTGGAGACTATGTTGTAAAGTAAGTGTTCGCAAGCAAACCTTTACCGGTTGGAAAAAGGAATTACAAGTGTGACTTCTGAAGCCAAGAAGCTGGTTATGCTCCTCCTTGGTCATCTCTCTTCACTCTGTGACCACCAAACTACACGCTGTCTCAGCTATTACAATTTCAAGACGTAAAAAGCCCCTCTAGACATGAATATTAATTATTTTCTTACCTGGAAACACTGAACGCATTACGAAGCACTAGATGAATTATAAAGCAGGTGCAGCGAGTGTGGACGGCCAGAAACACTGAATGCATTAGGAAGCACTAGATGAATTATAAAGCTGGTGCAGAGAGTGTGGACGGCCAGAAACACTGAACGCATTAGGAAGCACTAGATGAATTATAAAGTAGGTGCAGAGAGTGTGGACGGCCAGTAAAAATAGCGTGTCAGGTCAGGAAGGATTGATGTTGCAGTTCACTTGCTCCATAATGGCATCATTCAGTGAGCCCTGAACCCACTGTGTTACATGTTTGAATCAGTCCCAATTTCACATGCGCACATATCCTTAAATTCGCTACAGGTGCTTGGAACCCAAACATATCCACACACTATGGATATTTTTCCCAAATGGTCCTCTATTCTATGTGGAATTAAAGTTTTATAAGAAAGAAATTAACTCGTGCAAATATTGTATGGTTGCTTAATCAAATAATGGCAATTTGAAAATGTAGTCCTACATTTTCAGAGATGTGAGGGCCAGTTAGTCATGCAAGAATGGTAATCGTTTGAGCCAGAAAGTCAACTCCAGACTCAAGATGACTGTCCAGTTGACGCTAGAGAAAACAGTGTGCCGAGTGTACAGAGAAAAGGTTCATTTGAAAGCCTTATTCTTACTCTTTGTATTTTGAATATGAATCAGATAATATTTATCAGAATTCGCAGAGTTTTTATCAAGTTTAGTCTTTAAAACAGATAAAGAGGTTATTGTAGGTGATTTTAATATTCATGTGGACGTTGATAACGATAGCCTTAGTTCTGCGTTTATCTCAGTATGAGTGAACAGATCCCAGTCAGATTTAACCAGACCCTTGACCTTGTTCTAGCATACGGCATTACAATTGACATTTATTAGTCATTCCACAGAACCCTCTCTTATCGGACCATTATCTAGTAACTTAGAACTTTGAAATGTTACGACCCGATTTATCGCCATGAGGAAAAGGTTTCTACTCTAGATATCTTTTCTGATAGTGCTGTAGCTAAATTCAAAGAAGCAATTCCCTCTGCACTTAATTTCTTAATATAACACTTAATATACACTAACTTTATTCTGTCCCAGATTGATCATTTTGTGGATAGAGCTACAGGCTCACTGCAAATTAAACTAGACTCTATTGCCCCTCTAAAAAAGAAGATAATAAAACAAGGGAATTTCGCTCCACAAATTATTGCAAATATCGCGAAAATGTGAAAGAATATGGCGCTCCACCCATTTGGCAGAATCTCGGTTTTGTCTAGCGAGATAGTCTTAAAATATATAAGGAGGCCCTCCGTAATGCTAGAGCAGCCTATTATTCAGCATTAATAGAGAAAAATAAGAAGAACCCTAGGGTTCTCTTCAGCACTGTAGCCAGGCTGACAGAGAGTCACAGCTCTGTTGAGCCGTGTATTCCTATAAACCTCAGTAGTAGTGACTTCATGAACTTCTTTAATGATAAGATTCTAACTATTAGAGACAAAATTAATAATCTCCGGGCCCCAACCAGTACCAATCGATCCTCAAATACAGTAACCTTAGAAACAGCTGTAGAACCTGAAATATATTTAAGGATGACATTTGCTGTACAGGTCGTAAAGCCCTCAAAGGCAAATATGTGATTTGGGATATTGCGCTATACAAATAAATGTAATTGATTCAGAGTGTTTTTCACCGGTGTTTCTGACCATGAGTAGCTGCAATTTGGATGCGTTTCACAACTCTGTCAGGTGTATTGCTTAGGGCCGCAGTGTCATGTGTGAAGCTGTATGAATGAGCAGTTCTCTTGTAAACTGAGTTTTTCCCAAGCCATTAGGAGTTTTTTATCTGATGAAACACACGGTGGTGTAATGGTTAGCACTGTCGCCTCACAGCAAGAGGGGCCCTGGGTTCAATTCCCGGGCTAGATGGCCTTCTGTGTGGAGTTTGCATGTTCTCCCCGTGTCAGCGTGGGTTCTCCGGCTTCCTCCCACAGTCCAAAGACATGCAGCTTAGGTTAATTGATGACTCTAAAATTGCCTGTGAGTGTGAATGGTTGTCTGTCTATATGTGTCAGCCCTGCGATTGACTGGCGACCTGTCCAGGGTGAACCCTGCCTTTGCCCAATGACAGCTGGGATCGGCTAAAGCACCCCCGCAACCCTTAACAGGATAAGTGGTTACGGAAGATGAATGAATGAAAAATATATATATATATATATATACTTGTTGACTTCAACTATTTGTAAGTCTAAACCTTCCACCTGTCTCCTAGACCCGTGTTGGCTAACTTTAGATCAACTATATCTCTATCCTCCCCTTCCTCTCTGAATTTCTACATAACGATAGTTTATTTGAGGATTTTCAGTCAGGATTTAGAGTGCATCATAGCACAGAGACAGAACTGATGAAAATTATGAAAGACCTTCTAGTTGCTTCACACAAAGGACTTGCCTCTGTACTTGTCTTGTTAGACCTTCCATGAGGCATTATTATCAGAAAAAACTAAATAAATGTCTTTGTAAAGCAAGAAGATACAAAATTATATCTATCAATCAAGCCAAATGAAACCCACCAGTTTGCTAAACCTCAAGCATGCCTTATTGACATAAAACCTGAATGAAAAACCAGAAACTTCCTGATTTTAAACTCAGACAAACTCAAGTTACTGAACATCGGCTAAATAAATTATCTAATATAGTTACTCTAGATGGCATTACCACTGCAGATAATCTCAGAGTCATCTAGGATCAGGATATGTTCTTTAATCCCCATTTAAAACAAACTTCAATGACTGCATTTCTTTCACCCACGTAAGACACATGTAGGGACACAAATTAAGAAAAGAGATCATATTACTCCTCTATTAGCTTCTCTGGACTGGCTCCCTGTAAAATCATTTATATAATTTAGAATCCTTCTCCTCACCTACAAAGCCTTAAATGGCTTTGTAGCCTTAAATAGTTCATAGTACCCTATTACCCCACTAGTGCTGCTCCCAGAATGCAGGGTTACTTGTGGTTCCTATAGTCTCGAACGGGAACCAATGTCTTCAGCTACAAAGCTCCTCTTCTGTGTAGCCAGCTTCATATTTCAGTCCTGGACTTTCCTTTTACTCTCGTTGTTAGGGCTGGCTCAGGCTTTCCTGGGACCAGCTACTAGATATGCTGCTATAAACCTAGTCTGCTGGGGGACTACCTAGGATACACTGAGCTCCTCTCTCCTCTTCTCTATCTCCATCTTTATGAATTAATGTCCCATTTATGCACATTACTAACTTTGCTTCTACCCTGGAGTCTTTGTGCTTTCTCGTCTCGCAGGTTTCCTTGAATTGTGGTTTTCCTTGACCGTTGTCATGCCTCCTGCCCACTGTTACTACTAATGTTATTATTAATCACATTTCTATTACTATTACCATACTGTTACTACTTTTATTATCATGGTGGTTACTAGGTATGTTGAAGCAATTGCTATATACACGCACCGGCCACTTTATTAGGTACACCTTGCTAGTACTGGGTTGGACCACCTTTTGCCTTCAGAACTGCCTCAATTCTTCGTAGCATAGATTCAACAAGATGTTGGAAACATTCCTCAGAGATTTTGGTTCATATTGACATGATAGCATCACGCAGTTACTGCACATCCATGATGCGAATCTCCCGTTCCATCACATCCCAAAGGTGCTCTATTGGATTGAGATCTGGTGACTGTGGAGGCCATTGGAGTACAGTGAACTCGTTGTCATGTTCAAGAAACCAGTTTGAGATGATGTGAGCTTTGTGACATGGTGCATTATCCTGCTGGAAGTAGCCATCAGAAGATGGGTACACTGAGGTCATAAAGGGATGGTCATGGTCAGCAACAATACTCAGGTAGGCCGTGGCGTTTAAACGATGCTCAATTGGTACTAAGGGGCCCAAAGTGTGCCAAGAAAATATCCCCCACACCATTACACCACCACCACCAGACTGAACCGTTGATACAAAGCAGAATGGATCCATGCTTTCATGTTGTTTACACCAAACGTTTTTCCAATCTTCTATTGTCCAATTTTGGTGAACCTGTGCGAATTGTAGCCTCAGTTTCCTGTTCTTAGCTGACATGACCACGGTGTGGTCCTCTGCTGCTGTAGCCTATCTGCTTCAAGGTTTGACGTGTTGTGCGTTCAGAGATGGTATTCTGCATACATTGGTTGTAACGAGTGGTTATTTGAGTTACTGTTGCCTTTCTATCATCTCGAACCACTCTGCCCATTCTCCTCTGACCTCTGACATCAACAAGGCATTTTCGTCCACACAACTGCCGCTCACTGGATATTTTCTCTTTTTCGGACCATTCTCTGTAAACCCTAGAGATGGTTGTGCGTGAAAATCCCAGTAGATCAGCAGTTTTTGAAATACTCAGACCAGCCCGTCTGGCACCAACAACCATGCCACGTTCAAAGTCACTTAAATCCCCTTTCTTCTCCATTCTGATGCTCGGTTTGAACTTCAGCAAGTCGTCTTCACCACATCTAGATGCCTAAATGCATTGAGTTGCTGCCATGTGATTGGCTGATTAGCTATTTGTGTTAACAAGCAAGTGAACAGGTGTGCCTAATAAAGCGGCTGGTGAGTGTATATATAGATAGATATGTGTATTTGGCTTCTGATGCAGATTCTGTTGATTCTGCTGTTCTGACATTCTTCTAATCAGGAAGTGCTTGATGCTGATTCTGTTGTTCTGCTGTGCCTTTAATCAGGAACTGCTTTGAGAGGTGTGCTTTAGTTTCAATAGGTCAATTGTCCTCTTAACTGCTAGGGGGAGTGGCTTACACATCTCAAGGATATATATACTCAGACCACACAAACCTTTACTTCAGTGTATTTGGCTTCTGGAGGGATACTGAACTACTTGATTCTGCTAGGATAGACTAAGTATATTGTTTTTTGCTTTCTTAAAATTGATCTTAAACTGTACCAAGCCTGCTTAAAAAAGGGTTAGTGTCTGATGCAGATTCTGTTGATTCTGCTGTTCTGACATTCTTCTAATCAAGCCAGACTTCTTCAAGCAATGACTTCTCGAGCGTGTACTTGTACGGGTCAGTAATTTGTTTATATTGACTACCATGTGTCTGCATCCTATTTCTGTCTGTTCCTCTGTCCGGTGGTCACGTAGACAGTGGGTCACTCCCAGGCGCCGTGACCCCACTAATCTCATCTATCCCACTCTCTCAGCCCATGGTGAGCAAGTGGTGTCAGGTGGGCTTTGGAACTGCCAGTCGGCAGTGCCGAAAGCTGAGTTCATCTCAGGCTACGCATCCTTGCTCTCCCTCAACTTTCTTGCTCTAACTGAGACCTGGATCACACCAGAAAACACCACCACACCCGCAGCTCTCTCAGATGTGTACTCCTTCTCTCACACTCCCAGAGCTGCGAGGCGAGGTGGTGGCACTGGCCTGCTAATTTCCCCAAAATGGAAATACTCTCTTGTCTCTGTTCCACAGTTCTCCCCTTCCTCTTTTGAATTTCATGCTGTTACTGTCACTTATCCAGTCAAGCTCACCATTGCTGTTGTGTATCGCCCACCAGGCCCTCTTGGTGAGTTCCTGGAGGAGCTTGACACACTAGTCTCGCACTTCCATGATGATGGCTCCGCGCTCATCATGCTCGGCGACTTCAACATCCAGACTGATAAGTTAGAACCTCTGCTTTCCTTCCTCTCCTCCTTTGACCTCTATCGCTCTTCCTCTCCTCCTACCCACAAGGCCGGCAACCAGCTGGATCTTATCTTCACTAGACACTGTTCTACTGCTAACCTCTCTGTCACTCCCCTCCAGCTCTCGGACCACTACTTCATGTCCTACTCCCTCTCCCTCTTCTCTCCCCCCCTACTTCCTCCACCTACCCACATGGTTTCTACCCTTAGTCACCTCCGCTCCCTCTCCCCTGCTGATCTTTCCTCTTCCGCTCTCTCCTCCCTGACCCTGAATCCTTCTCTCTCCTATCCCCCAATACTGCTACTGATCTTCTCCTCTCCACCCTTTCCTCCTCCTTGGACAACCTCTGTCCCCTGACCTCCAGGCCTGCACGGCTAACTCCTCCTGCCCCATGGCTGTCGGACTCAGTGCGTACTGATAGACGGAGCCTAAGAGCGGCTGAGCGCAAATGGAGAACAGGCAAACTCCCGGAGGACCTTCTTAACTTCCAATCTCTCCTTTCCACTTTTTCCTCCTCTCTAGCTACTGCTAAAGCGGCTTTTTTCCGCTCTAAAATCCTAACCTCTGCTTCCAATCCTAAAAAACTATTTGAAACTTTCTCTTCACTCCTCCAACCCCCACCCCCTCCTCCTACTTCCTCCCTTCTCCCTGATGATTTCGCCAACTTCTTTGACAAGAAGGTAAACGATATCAGATCCTCCTTCTCTCAGCCCCCCTCTCCCTGTCCACCCTCTCCCTATCTACCCTCTCCAGCTCTTCCCCCTCAGCTCCCCCTTCCTTCTCCACACCCCATCTTACCCTATTTTGCTCCCCTCTCCCCTAACGAGGTCCTCGACCTTGTTACATCTAACCGCCCCACCACGTGCTCCCTTGACCCGATCCCCTGCCCTCTTCTTCAGTCTATTGCCACTGAACTCCTTCCTTTCCTCACCCACCTCATCAACACATCTCTCGTCTCGGGATGCTTTCCCTCGGCTTTCAAGACTGCCAGAGTCACCCCCCTTCTGAAAAAAACATCACTTGACCCCTCTGATGTCAAGAACTTCAGACCGGTTTCTCTTCTACCCTTTCTATCCAAAACACTTGAACGCGCTGTCTCTAAACAACTGTCTTCCTACCTCCACCAGAACAACCTCTTGGACCCCCACCAGTCCGGGTTCAAGGTGGGTCACTCGTCAGAGACGGCCCTCCTTGCGGTGACAGAGTCGCTTCACGCCGTGAGAGCAAACTCTCTCTCCTCTGTCCTGATTCTCCTGGACCTGTCAGCGGCGTTTGACACGGTGAACCACCAGATCCTCCTCTCCACCCTCGAGGGGATGGGCGTCTCAGGCTCTGCACTCTCCCTGCTTGCATCCTACCTGACAGGCCGATCCTACCAGGTGACATGGAGAGGGGCCGTGTCGGAACCACGCATGCTGACTATGGGGGTCCCACAAGGCTCAGTTCTGGGCCCCCTTCTCTTCTCGCTCTACACAACATCTCTGGGTTCTGTTATTCGCTCGCATGACTTCTCTTACCATTGTTATGCTGATGACACCCAGCTGGTCTTGTCATTTCCTCCCGGTGACACCCAAGTGGAGGCACGCATTGCTGCGTGCTTGGCTGACATCTCGAAGTGGATGGCGACACACCACCTGAAGCTCAACCTGGACAAAACCGAGCTACTGTTCCTCCCGGGGAAGGGCTGCCCGCACCGAGACCTGTCCATCACCATTGATGATGCCGTAGTGACGCCAACTCGGTCTGTGAGGAATCTGGGTGTGATCCTGGACGACCAACTGTCGTTCTCAGCAAACATTGCATCGGTCACACGCTCCTGCAGATTCCTCCTCTACAACATCAGGAGGATTCGCCCCTTCCTCACTGATGAGACGGCGCAGGTGCTCATCCAGGCTCTGGTCATCTCCCGCCTGGAGATTACTGCAACTCACTACTTGCCGGAGCCCCGGCGTCGGCCATCAGACCCCTGGAGCTTGTCCAGAAAGCTGCAGCACGTCTGGTGTTCAATCGCCCCAAGTTCTTTCACACAACTTCCCTTCTCCGTTCTCTACACTGGCTCCCTGTAAGAGCTCGCATCCAGTTTAAGACTCTGGTGCTAGCCTACAGGGCAGTGAAAGGAACAGCTCCTTCCTATCTCCAGGCCTTGGTCAAGCCCTACACCCCCGCCCGACCACTTCGCTCTGCGGCCTCGGGCGATTGGTTGCCCCGTCGCTCAGAGGTCCCTGCGGCCGATCCACCCGGTCACAGCTTTTTTCTGTCCTGGCCCCTCAGTGGTGGAATGAACTCCCCACCGACGTCAGGACAGCAGAGTCGCTGCCCATCTTTAGGCGCAGGCTGAAAACTCACCTCTTCAAGAAGTACTACCCTGAGCCTTCCTCGTAGCATTTATTGCATTCGTATTAGTTGTTGCACTTACTGTATTCGTATCAGTTCGCTGCACTTATTGAATTCGTATTTGTTTACTGCACTTATCCTATTCGTAGTAGTTTGTAGCACTTATTATATTCGTGTTGCAATTATTGTTTTCGTAGTAATTTGCCTCTGCACTATACTTTTGCTCTGGCTTATGCTTTAAGATGCTTGTTTAAGAAAGGAGATGCACTTATGACTTCTGGTGACTAGTAGTTCTCTTGAATACCTATGTTGAATACACTTCCTGTAAGTCGCTTTGGATAAAAGCGTCTGCTAAATGACTGTAATGTAATATGTACTTGGTAAATGGACTTCCTAGTCTTCCGACCTACATTATATGTTTTCATTCACACACCATCCATCTATCCATTTTCTTCCGCTGATCCGAGGCTGGGCCCGGGGGCAGCAGACTAAGTAGGTTGTTCCAGATGTCCCTCTCCCCAGCAACGCTTTCCAGCTCCTCCTCGGGAACCCAGAGGAGAATATGTAATCTCTCCAGGGTGTTCTGGGTCTACCCCAGGGCCTCTTACCAGTTAGACTTTCCTGAACACCTCTAAAGGGAGGCGTCATAGAGGCATCCTAATCAGATGCCCAAACCACCTCAGCTGTCCCCTTTCGACTCGAAGGAGCAGCGCCTATAGTCCGAGCTCCCTCCAGATGTCTAAGCTCCTCACCCGATTTCTAAGGCTGAGCCCAGCCAACCTCTGAAGGAAGGTCATTTTGGTCGCTTGTATCCGCAAATTCATTCTTTCGGTCACTACCCAAAGCTCTCGACCATAGGTGAGGGTAGAAACGTAGATCTAGTAGTAAATCGAGAGCTCTGCCTTACGGCTCAGCTCCCTCTTCACCACAGTGGTCTGGTGCAATGCCTGCATCACTGCTGACACTGCACCAAAACCAAATCTCATGCTCCATTTTACCCTCACTCGTGAACAAGACCCCGAGATACTTGAACTCCCTTGCTTTGGGCAGTGGGCTCACTCCCAACCCAGTGGGTGCAATCCACTATTTTTCAGCAGAGGACCATGGCCTCAGACTTGCAGGTACTGACTCTCATCCCGACCGCTTTGCACTCAGCTGCAAACCGCCCCGGTGCGTGCTGAAGGTCACGTTTTGAAGTAGCCAACAAAACCACATCATCTGCAAAAAAGCAGGGATGCAATTCTAAGGTCCCCAAACCGGACACTTCCCCAAACCGGACTTTCTCCTATCCCCGGCAGCACCCTGAAATCCTGTCCGTGAAAATCACAAACAGGACTGGTGACAAGGGACAACCCTGGTGGAGGCCAAAACGCACTGGAAACGTGTTTGACTTTGTGTTTCTGCTGTGTCCTTCTCCGGACACAGCTCTTACTTTGGTCTCACAAGGACCGTATGGCTCGTAGCAACGACTCCGGTACGCCGTATTCCCACAGTACCCCTCACAGGACTCCCCGGGTGACACGGTCATAGGCCTTCTCCATGTCCACAAAACACATGTAGACTGGATGGGCAAACTCCCATGAGCCCTCCAACAGACCTGCAAGGGAAAGAGCTGGTCCACTGTTCCACGGCCAGGACGGAATCTGCATTGCACCTCCTGAATCTGAGGTTCGACATTCGGTCGGAGCCTCCTTTCCAGCACCCTGGAGTAGACTTTCCCGGGGAGGCTCAGCAGTGTGATACCCCTATAACTGGAGCACACTCTCCGGTACCCCTTTTAAAAAATGGGAACCACCAGCCCGGTCTGCCATTTCACAGGCACTGTCCCTGACCTTCACGCGACACTAAAGAGACGTGTCAACCAAGACAGCCCAACAATGTCCAGAGCCTTCAGCATCTCAGGTCGAATCTCATCCACTTCTGGCACTTTGCCGCTGAGGAGCTTTCTGAATACCTCATTGACCTCTGCCAGGCAGGAGGTGGATGAATCTTCCCCCGAGACTTTAAACTCTGCCTCCTCCACGGAGGACGTGTTAGTCGGGTTCAGGAGTCAGCAGTTCTCCTCCCCTGGTGAACACAGCCTGAGACAAGCCCTGCTTTCCCTTTGTGAATTGTCTCACGGTTTGCCAGAACTTTCTTGAGGCCAATCGAAAGTCCTTCTCCATGGCCTCCCCGAACTCCTCCCACGCCCGGGTTTTTGCCTCGGCTACTGTCGTAGCTGTAGCCCTTCTGGCCAACCGGTACCTGTCAGCTGTTTCCAGAGAACCCTCAATCAGCCAAGCCCGAAAGGCCTCCTTCTTCAGCTTGACGGCTTCCTTCACCGCTGGTGTCCACCAGGGGGTTCTCAAGTTGCCGCCACAATAGGGACCGATTACCTTCCACCCACAGCTCCTAGCAGCAGCTTCCACAATGGAGGCTCTGAACATGGCCTACTTGGACATTTTCACACTTTTTTATTTTGAGGAAGATCCAAACATTAACCAAAAAAATCCTTTATCAGTAAAAAATGTTTTAAACATTCCATTACAAAAACTAGACTAGAACAGTCATTAAAAAACATGGTTTGTTCTACATTACATTACATTACAGTCATTTAGCAGACGCTTTTATCCAAAGCGACTTACAATCAGTAGTATATTACATATAATTCACCCATTCACACACTGATGACAGGCTACCATGCAAGGTGTCACCATCAGACTCTAACTAACATTCGTGCAACATCCAGTCCACACCGATGGCAAGCCTTCGGGAGCAACTTGGGGTTAAGTGTCTTGCCCAAGGACACATCGACTGCCGAAGCCAGGTATCGAACCACCGACCCTCTGATTGGAGAACTACCTTGCTCTCCACTACGCCACAGCCGCCCCAGCGGTAGGGGTTTCTTAACTTTGAGGGTCCTTAGTTCCTGTACTTCTACTGCACATACATATGCATTATTTCTATTGCAAGGATTATTATTAGGGCCGAGCATTGACTAGCGGTCAGTCTTGTAGCACCACCTACTGACACAGGATGGCAGCCTCATGTGACAATGATCAACCAACTTACATGAAATTTACAAGATGTAGTCTACACATAGTGCACAGCAACATGATGTAAAATAAATGTGTGTGTCCTCTTGTGTCACATAATGGACACAGGAGACAATACAAAATCTGCTAAATGTTCTTTCCAAGGCCACAGACCTAACTCATTGAAATTTAATGGGTTTCATGATCAGTTGTGAGAAAATGGTCTGTAACGGGTGTGGTGTGGACCCAAAAGCAGTACGACCGAGACACAGAGTAATGTTCAGAAGCTTTATTGAAAGCGGAACACACAGCAGACAAGCAGGCAGGATCAGACTCACGTAGTGGACTCCTATCAGCAGAGTGCCGAGCCGTCAGGGAAACAGGCAGACGGAAACCAGAGGAAGCGGAGGCTAAACTTGTGGTCGGGGACAGAAGGCTAAGGTGGCTAACCAGGGCAAAGGCAAGGTAGGAATCTCGTGGTCGGGGAGGGAAGGCTGGGTCGTTTACCGGGGCAGAGGCAAGGCGGAGAAGTCCAAACAAGCAGGTTCAGTAACGGGAAATCAGTCGGGGGAATAACGCTGGAAAGTCTGGCATGGATGCGGAGAACGATCTGGCAAAGAGTGAGTGAGTTGGGTATTTATACTGGTGAGTGCAGCAGAGTGCTCAGGTGAGAGTGATTGCGCTGATGCGCTGGGCGTGGCAGACAGGTGCACTGAGTAAGGCTGATTAGGTGAGTGAGGGATAGTGTGATGAGAGAGAAAGGGCTGGGCTGTGAGCTGGGAGTGGCTGAAGTGAACAGAGAAGCAGAGTGACAGAGGAGTGAGAAAGCGTGACTGTGACAACGTCATTGCGTGCTGAATATATTTTATGAATAAACATCAAATGGGGCGTGGGTCAGCACATCAATAAACCTAACTCCACAACCATTGGTTCAATCATCCCAAAACCTGCTTGATATGTTCACAAAAGTACCTGAATCATTCTCTGAAAGTTTCATTCAAATCGCCCTTCACTTTTAGGCGCTGTACTTCAACAGACTCCTCCTAAAGATTTCATCCGATAAACCCTTAAATTTGGTCAGTTAAATCTAAAGACCTTTGACTGATGAAAAGTCAATAAAAGATTGAGGATTCAAGGAATGGCGTTGCTGTGGCGTGGCGCCCAATTTACAAGATTCGCCATAAAACAACAAGAAATTGTAACTCAACTGTACGGACTTGAAATTCTTAACAAGAGTCATGGCTTGAGGTTGTCTGGAAGGAAATATTCACTCATAGTCATGGCCCAAACATAACGCCAACCATGACCATATGCAGGGTTTTAGAAATATAGAGGAACAAAACTGGACCGGACTGCTTGATTTCCCTGATCTAAATTTTTTAAGATGTTAGGACTGCAAAAATAGATAAGAAAAACTAAAACCATGTCAATGGACATTGTTTAAGCAGTTAAACACGATAATGAGGTTGAATATTGCAGTGCATGATCCACACTTCAATCTGAAAATACATCAGAGCTAAAATTATCACAAAACACAAGAAAATGTAGTTCTCTTTCATATCTGAATTCACTGCCTGTCACTTTCTCTGTGATTCCTCACTTGTCTCTCCTGAAATAAGGTCAAATCTAATTACATTCATTTCACATTCTTTATTTTATCTTTGTGTTTGAGTTTATATCATTTTGTATTTGAATTACAGAAATACATCTCAAACAGAACAAAATGTAAGCAAAATGTTTGTTTTCAATAATATATGTATGAAATAATGCTATGTTTTAACACAACAACAATTATGCTAGAACCTATTGAGCCTATAGGTTCCACTGTATAAACCAAATAACATACATATTTCTGTGGCAATAACAGTTTTAATTGGATCAGGAGGTTGTGATGAACAGCGTAAAGCAAATCCTATCCTAAACTGAGCTTTATGTGACAGTTGTCTCACTTTAGTCGGTCTCAGTGGAGAAAGTAAACACATATTGGCTACATAAGGGTGGGTATTCAACTAAATAGCAGTCATCACTGGCCACTGTTTAATGTAGCGTGTCCACATAGAAGCTTTTGTTCAAATGATGTCTGTCTGGGGAACTACAAGCAGTCCACTAGTTAAACTATCTTGTTATCTGAATAATGGATTGCATTGTTTCAACTACTTGTCTGGTTTCCTGAAGTTGCTGACATAATCAAAGATCCACAGAGTTGATGTGAAGATTTTGTAGTAACAACAAGATCATCCACTTCACCACGTCAACACTCACACAAAAACAGGCACTCAAGCAATGACAATGAACAGATGAGCAGGTCAGTTGTCTTAGTATTGCACATTTTCTTTTACACACCAAATTCAAGTTATTTTAATGTGAAAATACAGATGTCTTACAGTGTGGCAGTGTCCAATGGCCATGGAAATGCACGGCTGAGTCAATTGGCTTCCTGCCAGTTCACCTGACCAGGGCCTGATCATCACTGCTTGCAGCTCTAATATCTTGTTATATTTCACAATAGCCACCAAAGCATGAGAAGTTAATTAATTAAGTTGCTATATCCTGTTTTAAACAAGTATTTCACCTATTCCATGTCCGAAGGAAGATCTAATAAATTAATGCTTATTAACTATAAGCTTTGATACTATGGTAAAACTAATATTCTAAATATAATTCTTATTTATATTATTTTATGTATATCTGATGCTATTTATAAGTATAAGAAACAACAGATTATGAATGAGATCACGTCATATAAAGTTTTCTACAATAATGTATTTATTTTTTTTGATGAATGGCTGCATTATTTATGTGTCACTTTACTTAAAATTGTATTTAGTTTTATTAAAATAGACCTGATAATTTATGATATGGTAAAAATAAATACACACAAATGTCAAAGATTATCAGATGAAATAATACACCTGGTGCAAACATATTTGACAACATGATACATTGTGCTTGAATATCTAAGCGTACAATAAACCAATGATGAGAGAAATGGGTAAATGGGTAACTTAAATGGTCAGTGACACTATAAACACTGTATTTTGATGCTGGTCCTGGATGACAGGCCTTGATGTATTCACCATATTTCTTTAAATGTGCAGCTTTGCCCGCAGCTTAAAAAAAGTATTTTAGCTGAAAACTGTCAAGTCATCATTCCTCTCTAAAACACAGCATGCCTTTGAACTCAGAGGACTGAATTATTGACAGTGACCGCCCCAGCGTTTCCTCAGTTAACTCCACACAGCTCACTTCATCTTTACTGTGCTCTGCTGCAGAGGGCACGGCCCTGTGTACACTGCACCAGGAGAGGCTTCATAAATGATTTACCAGCTGCTTCTCCCTCAAAGACACTCCAGAGACATGGACAGAGCAATACTAATGGAATGAATTTGAGGAATTTTCTCCATGCTAATCAGCTGCTACTAACTGAAAGACTTTAATGAGGAGTTGCTCTATTACTGCCAATCTTTGGAAAAGCCTATCAGCTTTAAAAGATGAAGTAACCATTTATGTAATAACAAATCATTAAAAAGTTGTTAGACTCATTGCTTGAAAGTAAGACTTTTTTTTGCGTATTTACGGGTGTCCAAAGTGGGTGCTGCGGAACCCCAGGGTGCTTTGAGGATGGGCCAAGGTTGCCGCAAGATGCCACCACATAAAAAAGGCATCAATTAAACGTTGACTTGTTTCACATGACCCCAAACAACAGTCTCCTGATTGAGAGTCTTTCGTTTGTTTGACCTATCCATCCTCCCCTCCCACCTGCCTTACTTGGACTTTCTTGGTATTTAAATAACGTAATTTGCTCTGACCATCTAATAACGTTACGGATGAGTATACATGGGAGATATACATTATCATAAACTGCATTGAATTGTTTTGCAATTCTCTATGTATATGTAGGTCCTTACCAAATAAACATGAAATGAAAAGGAGTTATTTGAACCATTGCTGTATCCTATGCTAAGTGCCACCCAAGACGATTGTGATTGGTTAAAAGAAATACAAACAAGCATTAGCGTTTTCCCCAACTGCCAGACGTTAATATGTGTAGCTCAACCTTTCTTTAGCACTGACACAGCACTGTGGAGTTACGTCTGGCTATGCGAGACTCATACACAACACAAATTTCCTAATGCTTTATGGTAAATGTTTTCTTCAGCAAACAAGTGGGAGGCTTGTATTGTGAAGCAGGTATAGAAAATGCAATGTGTCTGTCACAGAGTTAGTGAGGCTTTGTTAGTGATGCTAGTTTTCAATAAAAGAAGGTCCACACAACAATATATGGATATTTTCAGCAGCATTATGGAGTCCCTTTGGAATGTTGCAAGGAGGAACGTATATTGCAGAAATGGGAATACAACACAGGGTTAAACGGTGCAGGGAAAACGGATATAAAGATGAAACAAGATTATGGGAAAAAAGTGAAGCAATGGAACTAAGCAAAAAATAGTTTGATGCCTCAAACACCATTTTGGGCCACCAACTGACTTGTGCAAGACCATGCAGGGACCTTGATTCTCTGTTGCATCTACAGTTAAAAATATTATTAGCAATAGCATCAATGCCACTACCTGCACTGTTGTCCATTAACAACTGCTTACTCCTCTCATCTTACAAAACACATAAAGATGACACAGTCAATCAACAAAGTCAAGAGTAGAAAGAGCTTTCACCTGAGACCGTAGAGCACAGTTCCATCAGGGTGCAGTCTAATCATCCGGTTCTTGACTGTCACCCCATGAACGAAGGACTTCTTGTCATTAATGAAGTAGGTGTCAGGGACCCAGAGCTGGTCTGCCACTCGGTTGTCCAGAGTGAGATTGAGAGGAATGCCAGTGTAGGAGAGGCGCTTGTCTCTCCAGGACTGCTGGAAGTACATGGTGATGGTGTAGTCCTGTTGGAAAAACATAGAAAGAGGGGGAGGTTAGCACATCAACATGAATAAGCCAATGGCTCATGGATGCCAAGTGCAATTTCCTATATTGTTTGATTTCTTCTATCACTGCATCAAACAACGAAGCTTGATCAATCTCCTCAACTCCTCCCCAAGCTTTAAACTAACTCCAATGTAGACACACCTGCGCACACAGGTCGGTTGAAAGGGTGGTGGATGGGTGAAACAATCCCAGGACTTTCACCCAGGACACCACTGTTTGTCACTTTATTCAATAACCATTACTAACATTATTTTATCCCTGATAATCCTACATAGGGAACTACGCTTCTGTGTTGAAATGAGCAAAGAGAACCATTGGCTAACAGCTAATGAATACAGTTTCCATTCAGTTACATTATGATGCCTCAGAAAAAAATTGTCATCATCACTATGTGTTCAAATTTTATCTTGTAAAATGTAGTATTTGGAGCGACACAACACAAGTTGTTTGAAGGAGGCTTTTTCACAGCAATTAAAAATGATAGAGAGGGAATTATGACGTGTTTACCTTCCTAACAATAGCTCTAAGCAACCTATAATATAAAGTTAAAACTGCTAATTCAAAATGTTATTCCTATCAATAAAATACACACTTACACTTCCTTTGTTTTATGCAAATAACCACTATAGATGGTTATAAAAAAGGATAATAATTAGAAGTTTTGACAGATTAGGAGAGCTTTCTTTTGATAAGGGGATGTAAATTAATTCTGAGGTTGAGAGAGAGATATAGGTTGGTGGTTATAAAATTTTTAATGAATTTATGATATAAGTGATGCCTTAATTGGTCCAGATGGGAGTAAAATAGGATGGTGCAAAAAGTGTTGTTTGTTTGTTCCACCAGGCTGTCAGAGTTAATGCTATTGTTAATGTTTTGAAACAAGGATTTGATAGACTGAGAAATGGTAAATCTGAATATCATTGCACAGTGTTTGTTCTATAACCATGTGTTATTTCATTGATTTGGGTGGATCCATTTGAAATTGTATCAACGTTGATTTGCCTTAGAGTAATGAGGAACTTCAAGTTCTCCTTGTGTTTCGGATTTTTGCAGAGTTCTTGGTGTCTTGTTTTTTCTAGTAGAATTGAGAGATCCAGAACCAGAAGTAAGTGGGTTGAGATGGGTTCATTGTGAAAAGTTAATTTATTTTAGAAAGTACTGTCATTTCAACTGTTGCTTTTCTGCCCATAAGTGATAGTGGTAAATTCAATGTGCAGAGGAGGTCATCATTTATTGTTTTGAGTAGTGGATTGAAGTTGGGTCCCATCCCAACTGTTACTATCATATGGATGGATGAAAGATGTGTTCCAGTTATTGGAGTCGTCAATAGATATGGGAGAATGCTTCATTACGTTTGTTTGTTTCTTGTAGTAATTTTATGGGTTTTGTAGTAGCAACAATATATCCTTTGTATAAAGACTGATCTTATCATGTGTGTTGAGTGAATCTCTTTAATGAATGAGACGGGATCTGTGATGGTGGTGTTATGGGCAAAATTATACTTTTTTGTTTAAATGCTTTCCTATTTGTTTTCTGTTGTAGTGTGCAGAGAATGAGTGATTGAATTGGGGCTCTGCTCAGCTGGTGACCTGCATACTGGCTTCTAAACAATTGTATATGTTTGTTTTTATGATTTGCTGCTGTGTTGTTTGTTCCTTGCTAAAAGATACTGTAGTATGAGGGAGTTAATTTAGTCCAACAGCGGATGAAGTTATACTGTGTTCTACTCTGACCGGCACTTACTTCTATAATCCTTGCCAATCTGTGCACAGTCTCTGACAAAATGAATGAGATGAGGATTGAAGTGATTAACGGAGATCAGATACAAATCATTTGCATGATTCAGAAAGCTGAGAAGAATTAGTTTGTGTGGCCAGAGAAACCTTATTGTATCTACTTATCACAGCAGATGATAATTGGCGTAGTATATGAACCAGAGCAAATGCAACTGGCTGCCTGACTCACACCTCTTGATTGGATTATGTTCACTCAGTGAAGGCATTGCTACCACTTTCTGGACTCCTGAAATTGTGTCAAGCATCTGCCTTTAAAAGCATTTGTAATGAAACATGAACCCTTTCATGATCATATATATTATATTTATTTTAATCATAGTTTTTGTTGCATTTATAGGTCCATCACTTAAATGTTGCATGCTGGGTGGGGTGGCTCTACCCATTATAATATATTATATATTGTTGCAAAATATATATAAACTAAGTAATTAGTAACTAAAGCTTTAAAACATGTAATATGTATATTTTTACATTCTTCATTGATATAATGAGTAAATGTACTTATTAACATTCCACTACAGGATGTCAGGGTTGATCCGTGCTAAAAAGATGTGAATAAAAGCAATTTACAACTGAAGGGTGACAAAAAATATTGAGGTTCCAGCAACTACTGAAAGTCTGAGGAACATGATGCGCAAAACTCATGGCCTATTTAAAGGAAAGGGATTCTTCAGTGTGCCTCAATTGGTTAATATGGTTTTGTTAAGAAAGCACCATGTCATCGTGACACCCTGCATTTGAATGAAGGGGCGTGTTTACATTGGAATCTTGACATGCCTGGCAGCCGGCTGGAAGGGGAAATTCTTGGTGGCTGCATGTGTATGTGCCAAAGCATAGCTGTGCCTCTCATTTACACACAGAGCCTCTGACAGTACCAGTGACATGCAGGAGGAAAGCATGACAAGACGCAAATCATGGAAAATGGAATCCTAGTGTTTCACATTTACAAAAATCATCAGTGTTGGATTGTGAACACCCCATCTAAGATCCCTGGACGCCTTCGCTTGCAGACAAGGTCAAGTAAAGTCAAGTCAATTTGTAGTTGTATAGCACTGAATCACAACAGAAGTTATCTCATGACACTTTTCACATAGAGAATGCCTAGACCGTACGCATTCATTTAGAGACCCAACATTTCCCCATGAGTTCGCAGTGCGACCGTGGCAAGAAAAAACTCCCCTTTAACAGAAAGAAACCTTAAGCAGAACCAGGCTCTTTTTTAAGAATCGTACAGTGATATTTTTCTTTATAATCACATTATCACAAAACACACGCAAAGTTGTATGGAGTGAAATTGATCTGAACATGGTCATAAATGTGTATTACATTAACTACAAATTAAAAGTAAGATTTACAAATGTGTGCAACAATTTGCATGTAATTCTTGTTATTAACAAATTCATCTCCACACAAATACCAGATTTTCTCAATAAATAGTAATATTTTACGTTCAGATTTTTGACGTCAACTTTACAGATCTGATCATTTTTGCCTTTGAAAAACTTCCTTTGTATACAAATGTCTATAAATATTTGAAGATTTTTTTGCATTTATTTGTGGATTGTTAAAAGTGTGCGCACGGATCACCTGATATGCAAAAGACTCAATATTTTCTCCAGCTCCACACAGATCCACAAATGCATGCCACGTTTAAGTTTTAGTGGAAATCTGGGACATCTAGACTTTTGTTAAAATGGTGTGTAATTTCAATGTGGGAAAGAGATTTTCCAGACAAACTTATAGATTTACAGAATAGCTCGTCACCCCTTGATTACATCCATCCATCCATCCATCTTCCGTAACCGCTTATCCAGTTAAGGGTCGCGGGGGTGCTGGAGCCGATCCCAGCTGTCAATGGGCAGGGTACACCCTGGACAGGTCGCCAGCCTATCACAGGGCTGACATATAGAGACAAACAACCATTCACACTCACATCCACACCTACGGGCAATTTCAGAGTCATCAATTAACCTAAGCTGCATGTCTTTGGACTGTGGGAGGAAGCCGGAGAACCCGGAGAGAACCCACGCTGACACGGGGAGAACATGCAAACTCCACACAGAAGGTTGTCTAGCCCGGGAATTGAACCCTCTTGCTGTGAGGCGACAGTGCTAACCACTACACCACCGTGCAGCTCCCCTTGATTACAACCAAACATTAATCAACTACATGCTCTATACTGTAGCTTATAAATGTGAATATATTGCTTAAATAAGCTACTGCTAGGTGGTGGGGAACCAAAGATACAATACAGATAGGTATCACCTCACTCCGTTGCTCTGGTACAACAAATTTGCAACCCTACAGGATTGGCCTGTAAACAAACACAAGTTAAAAAGGTAGCTGTTGTTTTTCTGTAATAAAAGCATTTTAACTTCTACATTTCTCACCAAATGTCAATAAGTGTTTTTTATATTCAAGAGTGTACATCCTGTTCAAAGACCTCTCCAAGATTCCTTACAGTGGTACTGAAGGCCATGGCAATGAGTCACTATATCTAACAATACCTTTGTTTGTTTGTTTAGTTTTTTCTGACTTTTTCTGACTTTTCTGACTTTATGACTATGCACAACAAATATACCTTACCAGATATATCTAGACAGAGCAGAAAGGCTAAGAACAAGGCTTTCGAGTGAGTTTTAAATTAGTTTCGGCTTAGGGTTTTTATTTAGGCTTGAGTTAAAGATGGCTGCTACTCCACCTCCCAAGGCAGGTGCCTCGAGGAATGTGAGTATTAATATGATGGGGCGGAGTGGATTTATTTAGGCTGATATGTTCTTCATGACAAATCCAGGTTTAAGTAAGGAAAAATAAATCAATTTCATTATCTGATATTAAATCAGCTTTAGAACACAGAAATCTGATGATTTAAGGCGCACATTTAATTCTATTTTGTGGTGGCTGTTAAGCCGACTCTATCTCTATAGGGTTTTGGAAGGGTAACTGCTCTGATGGAAGATCAGAAAAGGTATAAAGGTACATAATAACAAGAACAAAGCGGATCATTGGCTAACAGGATGGGCCCTGGTCTTCAAAATATCAAGGTCACTGAGATAGGACATGACAGAGTTACAAAGCAATCAAAGACAAGAAAATAAAGGGCTTCATTTATGAAATGTGTCTAAGCTCCTTAAAGGTTTGGAGGCATTGTGATCTGCTTCTCATCCAAACGCTTCAGCGGACTGCAGTTAACCTTGGGGCGAGCTGGCAGGAGAATGTTGCATCACTCCTCTTCTATCAAGCTAATCTGAGGTGCGAAGCTGCAGTTAAGATTCCACTCACAGCTCTCTGGCTTTCCAGCATTGGTCGCATCTTGTAAAGATGCCTATGCAAGCATTTCCCAACAAGCTGGGAGGAAATGCTAACTTTCAAAAAAAAAAGGCAAGGCATGCCGATTCTAAGTTTTTTATAGTGACTGGGCTATACTTCCTTGCTGGGTTAAAGACTACATGATTGACTACATGATGTTTCCCAATAATTGAGGTTATGCTTCAGAAACAATCTATTGTTTTCCAGATATTTAACTGTGACTTATGAGTACCAGGTCATTTTAAGTGGCACTTCATTCAAATCAACTGTGGCTTGCTTATTTTTTATGTAATCTTAGTAAATACCCCACAAACTTGCAGTGATGCAAAGTTTTGTGACCCTGACAGTAATATTCTCAATATGTATAATTAATAAATGTTATTTCATTCCCCTGGGAAGCTATGATATTGAGAATTAATTCCTTTCACAAAAGCAGGGTCAGGCCTCAAGATCCAATATCTGTTGACAGTAACAGAAGACAAGATACAAATGTCATGCTCTGAGTTGCACAGCAGTAAAGCACTGAGTAAAAAAACAGACGGATTAGTCATTTAGCCCCCCAAAGGAACTGTTAGTGGCAAGTAATAAACTAGAGATGACATCACTGCTCATGAGGCAGCAGTGAGAAACTGCCACCTCATGGAGTTGGGAGGCGGCAGGGGGAGGCGGAGCTCCACCAATGCTGCTGCATTGCACTGCACTGCACCGCACTGCACTGAGCTCCAGGCAGACAGGAGAACAGGGCCAGCAAATGCCCTTGGTTTGTTTTCTTTATTTCCTCTCCAATATTCTCTGCTGATGTATGAATGGTGATATCTTCTGTGCTGCTATATTGTCCTTGCTCTCTTTCTTTCTCTACATATCTTTACATATCTCTATGTCCATATTATTTCTAAAGTAAACAAGCAGAACAGCAGAACATGGGCTCTGATGGCATGCAAAGCACTGCAGTATGCTCCTGTCTGACCTAATTCTTCCTTACCCACAGCCATCTCTGGGTGCAGCCTGGAAAACATCATTAGAAAGGGAATGGGCTAGGCTGTGGTGTAGCAGTGAAGTACTTCTGCAGTTTACCGCAAAACTTGATCTGAGGAAAATTTAAACTGCAGACAGTAGTCTCGTCCACAGATTTTGATAGCTTGAATTCACATGATTGAGCCCAAACATTTAGCATGTGGGCCTGCAAGGTATCAACGTTGTGTAGTTGGAAAGGCCTTGCTCTTAACAAACCTCCCAAATCTGCAGTTGTCCTAAGCTCTACTGAGTTGTTTAGCCCCTTTTAGCTCTTTGTTTTGGTTTTATGGCGATTAGCGTTACTCGTGACTCTCACCAACCTCATAACCAGCAGCAGCAGGCAGTGATTTTTATTAAGAAAGCCCAAATAAACCCATTGTACACAACTACAGTCGGACATTGAGACGTTATAGTTTGTTTCAGGAGTTGGTAGAGGCCAAACCAAAGATAAAAGAACAGTGAATATTGCAATTTCATTAATCGGGTAAAGACAATCACCGCTTCAAATTATTAATATTTTTCGTCTGTGTCTACTGGATTGGAGAAGGTGTTCCTTTTTAATTTACAGCTTGTTGTGCTGTCCCCAGGTGTGGAAAAACACCGCTCTCAATGCATCGCAGTATTCCAATATTCAAGGTTCTGCTGCAAAACAGTCCATTTGTCATCAAACTGTTTTCCAGATATGTAACTGTGACTAAAACAGTCCAGTACCAGACAATTTTCAGTGTCTGACTTTGACACAGTTCAAAGGACAATTTACAGGAAGATACAAACATAGCTAAAAATCAGCTTACAAAAGACAGAAGAAAAAAACATAAACATAGTACTACTATGTGCACACAAGGTTTTGGAAAAATACATGAATATATATATATATATATATACAGCGGGTAAAATAAGTATTGAACACGTCACCATTTTTCTCAGTAAATATATTTCTAAAGGTGATATTGACATGAAATGTTCACCAGATGTCGGTAACAACCCAAGTAATCCATACATACAAAGGAAACCAAACAAATAAGTTCAGAAATTAAGTTATGTGTAATAAAATGAAATGACACAGGGAAAAAGTATTGAACACGCTTACTGAAATTTATTTAATACTTGGTACAGAAGCCTTTGTTGGTAATGACAGCTTCAAGATGCCTCCTGTATGGAGAAACTAGTCGCATGCATTGCTCAGGTGTGATTTTGGCCCATTCTTCCACACAAACAGTCTTCAAATCTTGAAGGTTCCGTGGGCCTCTTCTATGAACTCTGATCTTTAGTTCTTTCCATAGATTTCCTATTGGATTCAAGTCAGGTGATTGGCTGGGCCATTCTAGCAGCTTTATTTTCTTTCTCTGAAACCAGTTGAGAGTTTCCTTGGCTGTGTGTTTGGGATCATTGTATTGCTGAAATGTCCACCCTCGTATCATCTTCATCATCCTGGTAGATGGCAGCAGATTTTTACCAAGAATGTCTCGGTACATTTTTCCATTCATCCTTCCTTCAATGATATAAAGTTTGCCAGTGCCGTATGCTGAAAAACAGCCCCACACCATGATGTTCCCACCTCCAAACTTCACTGTTGGTGTGGTGTTTTGGGGGTGATGTGCAGTGCCATTTGACCTCCAAACATGGTGTGTATTATAGCATCCAAAGAGTTCAATGTTGGTCTCATCTGACCAGACTATATCCTCCCAGTATTTCACAGGCTTGTCTAAATGTTGTGCAGCAAACTTTAAACGAGCTTCAACATAAGTAAAGTAAGTACATTTTTCTGATTGTTACCAGATTATTGCCACTGTATGACTGATTTCAACTGGCTTGTGGAAAGAAACTTTATTTTTGTCTAGATGTTTTGTCTTACAGTGCTCTGTAGCACCTACCAGAGGGGAGAAGTTTAAACAGATTGTGTCCAGCATGTGGTGGGCTCTGTTTAAAATCGCATACCAACATACAGACATACTAACCTTCTAAAATATTATTTATACTGAGTATGATGTTGAGTATTGAATTGAGTAGCAGAAGTGATAAGATAAGATAATCCTTTATTAGTCCCGCAGTGGGGAAATTTACAGGATTACAGCGGCAAAGAGGATAGTGCAAAACAAGAGACATAGTAAATAAAAATTAAAATAAAAAACAAAATAAGTATTATAAATAAGCAAATGAGCAATAAAAACAGTAAAAAACAGTAAGAACAGTAGAGATCCACAGTAAAAATATATATACAGACAGAAATTATTATAAATATTGTATTGCACAGTGTATTAATGTATTAGTGTATTAGTGTCATGTGGTCTGCTGGGAGCAGAGCTGGTTGTGCAGCCTGACAGCAGCAGGAAGGAAGGACCTGCGGTACCTCTCCTTCACCACCGGGGGTGAAGCAGCCGGTGGCTGAAGGAGCTGCACAGAGCTGCCAGGGTGTCCTGCATGGGGGGGAGGTGTTGTTCATCAGGGATGACAGCTTGGCCATCATCCTCCTGTCTCCCACCACCTCCACCGTATCCAGTGGACACCCCAGCACACTGCTGGCTTTCTTGACAAGTTTATTTAGTCTCTTCCTGTCGGCTGTCGAGATGCTGCTGCTCCAGCAGACCACTGCATAAAAAATGGCTGATGCCACCACAGAGTCAAAGAAGGTCCTCAGGAGTGCAGGGAGCACTCCTGAGGACCTCAGTCTCCTCAGCAGATAGAGTCTGCTCTGACCCTTTTTGTAAAGTGCGTTAGTGTGATCAGTCCAGTCCAGTTTATTGTTTAAGTGAACACCCAGATGCAGGGATTTCAATTATATCTGCAGGCACCGCGATCGGGACGGTCTGGTCATGAAATGTAACTTTCAGATTCAAAGCTGCTAGGTGGTGGATGGGTAAAATAATACATCAATAATGAGGGAAATATTAATTACATTGTCTAAAATATGAACATAACACAGAGCATAGAAGAGCTGCTGTACACTGCTGCTCTGCAACGGACAGCTTCATTTTTCATCAGGGTCAATGCACACAATTGTGAATTCACGCAGTGTGACTTCATTGATCATTTCCAAAGCTAAATCTTTAGTTCTGTATCCTCTGTCATTTTTATAACTACATTTCTTGGTTTTGCTGCTTTAATGTCCCACGATAGTTGACACTCTCATTTCCTCTTATTAAATAGCATAGCATATGGCCTTAGAGGAATGAAGAATGGGGATGTGGAAATAGTTATTCTTAGATTGGTATCTTTAATCTGTTAAACATCAAGATGGAAGAGTTACGCTGAGCGCAATCACGGTTCGTGGATAATGAAAGATGTAGTGGCTGTAAGACACTGGAAGCTGTTTAGTTATGTCATCGGCTCAGACCTTGACATGCCTGGTTTTACCGTGGGTCAGCGCTCAGGAACTGTATGGTATTGATGCAGATTGTCAGACAGCGTTTGTGAAGATGGGGAGAGGGTGATTGTGGTCAGTCAATGGAGATTACTCTTGCACCCTCTCAACCTTCAAGAATTATGTTCATGGTTTCAAATTGTTTTCTTTATCCAGGGAAGCGATTTGAAGTCTTAACAAAAGTTGTTTAGTGAAGTAGATTAAGCTTTCAAAAGGGACAGAATTAACGCTTCTTGCAAACTGGCCTACTACTATGATAGGTCGAATACATATGAATTATATCCTATGCAGTTATGGAATGGAATTTCCATTTTCTCCCTTTCAAACATTTCCCCCAACCAGTTCCTATCCCCAAATTCCCCCAAACACAGAATTTATCAAACCACACAACCTCAAATGTCAAATAGCATTTACAGTATTAATAACTCAAGGATTCAATATACATATATATACAAATAATATTTTAGGGCGACTGTGGATCACTGTGGGTCAGTGGTGGAGCGGGTCGTCCTCTAATCAGAGGATCGACTGATCCATTCCCAGCTCCATTAGTCCATCCAAAATGAGAGGCTATCGGAGATAAACATCCAATTTATCAAAGTATTGTATGATTGGGCAGGACCAAATCATGTGTAAGATCTACTACTGAACTGTGACATCCTGTCCACTCCATTGAGTATATTTTTGAAAGTTTGGAGTTAGAATAATGAAGTCAATGCAGTATATTGAATTGTAATACATTTACCTTGGCACACAATTAAGTTTCATTTACTTTACTTGTTTTACTTGGCCTTGTTCAAAAATGCTTTTCCTAGTTCAATCTTTAAACTTCTTATACATATCCCAGGCAAGTTAATCACACAATTAAAGCTTTGTCACTGGCATATGTATATATGTATATATACACAGTTCACTTTATTATGTACACCCATTCAACTGCTCTTTAACAAAAATATATTATCTGCAAACCACGTGGAAGCAACTCAATGCATTTAGGAATGTGGAGGAGGGATGAAGTTGGATTACACAAAGGATTTGTCTTTGTACTTAGTGCTGCATTTAGCACCATTGACCATCACATCCCATCGAAGCTCAAACACGACCAAACAACCTGACAGCTGCCTGTTATGAGGTGAAACAAGCCTTTGTGTTGACGCACAGTACACTTCAGGAACCCCAAATTATCATTAGAATCCAAATCCCTATTATTTGGATAATTTGTGGGGGCCCAACAGCGCACTGCCTTTTTTGATGGAGCAGTCAGATACAGACTTTTAGAAGTTTTACCATCTGATTTTTTCATCATTTTTAACCTTGTGATAACGCTTTATTGCATTTGTACGGCCACCAAAGAGACCCTTTCTAGGGAAGAGGCTATCCATTTTTTATATCCATAAACGCTTGGACCACAAGGTTTGATATTGTCAATGATGTCCATTCACAAGCTACTGCATGGACACATCTGAATGTTTCCTATTCTGTGTGGTGTTTGTACCTTCAAACGTGAGAGCAACAGTGTCTTTTAGAAAATACCACCATTTTGAATACCCCCATACAGTTGGATGTCAGAATGGTGAATGCAACCTGATCTCGCTGTCTGCACTCAAGAAAAGTCTCGCGATAAATCATTAAAGCCATGTGCAACACTTCCACATCATTAATGCACTACAACCCAATCTTCGCTTCCTCAGACTTTATCAAACCATTTCATAAAAGCCTTTTTCTCGCTGTCACTCATCCGTCATATGCGTAGTAGGAAGGTTCTGGGTAATTGCCTGTGTAGTACTCTTTCTGTCTTGCTTTGAACTGGATGAGAAAAAAACCTTTCTCCATATCCTCAAACCCATAGACAGCAGGTGTTTTTGACCGACATATGGGTAGAAATTCATCCCACACTGTCAGATGCTTTGTCATACATTAGAATGACTCTGCTACCACATATCGTCACCAGGAATGTGATCCCATCTATCACAAAATATTTCAACACTACATATTGGTCAAATCTGGATGCGTTATGTGCTTTGAATGTATAACCAAGGCTTTCTGGCTGTCTGTAGCATCTCACAAAGTGTCCACACACAAAATTAGCAGAGTCTCAAAATCGAACAATATGTACTTTCTCCGCGTTTTTTCTATTTCCCTTGACTGAATAAAATATTCATGTGGCTCTTTGTTGTCCGATCTTTGCTCTCCCCATTCCAAGCTGGTGCACACTAATGCAGATTTTTTACAAGTGCCTACGTTTTTTCACATGCCTCATAGTATTTCAGTGCGTTTTTACTGTCTCTATGTCTATGCTGCTGTAATCCTGTAAATGTCCCCGCTGCGGGACTAATAAAGGATTATCTTAATTTATCTTATCTTATCTTTCAAGGTATTACACCCCATTTCCAGTCTTGTGGTTTGCAAATGTGTTTACATTCAATGCATTTTGGACTTTTGCCAAGGTGGCTATGACAAAATGTAACAGTCGTTGTATTGTTGCTTAAAACTGTGGTATAACAGAGTTTCACAATAGTGTTAGGAACAATAACAGACTTACGTTGCACCAAAAAAGAACCTGTTTGGTTTTCAATCAAATAATAGTGCTCAATGTGTTATTTGATTGAAAACCAAACAGGTTCTTTTTTAGTGCTCAATGTGTTAGTATAACCACATTTTATTTTATTTCCATTTTTTTTTTACTGAGCGTCAAATCATAACAGAAGCTATGTTACACATTCCATATAGAGCAGGTCTAAACCATTCTCTGTAATTTACAGAGACCCAACTGTCCTTGGGCAGGAGCAGGCTCTGGTTGGGCGACCATCTGCCTCAACCGGCTGGGTTAAAAAGAGAGAGAGGGACAGAGAGAGATACAGCAACAAAAATAATAGCACAACAGCTATAACAATAAGAGAAAAATGACAAATAATAGAATGATAATAATAACACTTCTAGTAATGGCAGAAATAATAAATAAATATGACTTCTATTACTAATAATAGCAGCAAGGGATATGCTGGTGTGAGGTATCATGTCTTTGGAAACACTGCAGGCGTTTGCGATGTATTTCTCATATTTACTGAATACTTTGTCCATGTGTTCAAAACCAACCGCTCTGTGTAATTGTTTTGTATATTGCAATTTTTCAAACTTGGACATGGCAGCATTAAAACAATGTGCAAGATATTTGATACAATTTCATTATAAGGGATTTGCCCTAATCTTAGGAGAGCACCACCACTTCTATTCCATGCTACTGTGATTCTTCTACTGTCATTGCTCTGTAAAATCTATCGAATTTGTTCCATGAACAAATCTACATTGTATTCATCATCTGCATTTAAAACTGCCTGTACATTGCTAGCTATGGAGGATCTTCTCAACACTACTTTCAAAACACTACCGGAGGGTGAATCCTCTAAAGCCTGCTCAATTACACCAGACAGCCTGTCACTGATGCTTGAGATGATAGATATGATTTTCTCTAAAAATCAAGATGCTGACACAGTTCAGAAGCATTTTAATCTGCCCCTTACTGATTCACTCACCATGCTGACCATGGCCTAGATTATTGTCTACTGTGGCATTCTGATTGCAGGTCAATATATTAACACCAACACCTAAAGACTCAACACCAAAGCAGCAGCAGGGAAAACGCAGTTAGCAATTTTCCTTACAGCAGACATCCTGTCTCTGACTCTGTTAGGCACTGCCTCAAGATTATCAAGACTGTTGTCTCTAACACCAGGACCTTAAGAGAAGCATTAGGAGCTGTCATGTCTTTGATATGTATACGACTCATATCACCTCTGCCAAAGGATGAATCTGCCCCCTATTGATTTAACCGCCCCATAATGACGGCGGCCTAGATTATTATTGCCTACCGCAACGTTCTGATTGTAGGACGATATATCATCATCAACACCTCCAGACTCTACACCACATGGAACAGCAGCAGGAGCAACATGGTTAGCTAATCACTCCACCCTCCTTTACAGTGAATGGAGTAATGTATAGGTTTTTAGTGCAACACCTCATGTTGGTAGAATCATATTTTACGTTAGACCCCTACGGCATATTGTCTCACAACACAACCTTCAACAGTGTCAGGAGCATTTATTTTAACTATGACACTACTCTTACAAGATGGGTAATAGCACTGGTAACATATTGGCCCTATTCAGATCCTCTATGGGTTTTAGAGGTTGTAAACAACACAGCAGATTTACTTTGTGTCATTTAGCATTTTTTTTAACTCATAGACCTCACCAACTTATTGTTATAACTCTGTAATTATTTTAATGATTTGACTATGCAATGGATAGATCAATTTAGCTCTTTATCAAGTTACACACACCATCTAGTCTCCCAACCTCATGATTTACAACAAATCAGCCCTCTGGTTGCGGTTGTGTTGTCTGTAACTTTTTATTCACAGGCTTGTTGCGTGAAGTTAGACAAATAAAAACAAATTGATACATACATGAAACAAAATTAAAGTGAATACAGATAGACTATATGAATTTAACACTTATCCTGTATCATGTTTAGGTTTTTTGGTAATGGATGGTAAATGGACTTTTTATAAAGCTCCTTTCTAGTCTTCAAACTACTCGTAACGCTGTACACTACATGTCAACATTCACCAGTTCACACACACATGGCAGAGGCTGCCATACAAGGTGCCATCGGCACACCTTGATCTAAACATCACGCACATTCACAAAGCGATTGCACAGCCTTCAGAAGCAATTTGGCTTTAGTATCTTGCCCAAGGACACTTTGACATATGGGGTACATCCCAAGTCTCGTATTTGTCGTCTCCTCGCTCCTCGATTGAACCGGAAGTCGTTCTGCGCCGCCATATTGACGGCCGTCCCTAAGCTCTTATTTTGGCTCTGAGGAGCGAGGATCGAGGTGCGATGAGGGATCTCTGAGGAGCCATGAGCGAGGATGCACAAGAGCATCCTTCCAGGAAGTGTTTTGAGGGCTGGCACGCCCCCTCATTGTTCATCAGTTATTTGATTGGACGCTGCAGCCGACCGTACTGATCTGATATAGCTCATCATCACTGGAGTTTCATACCAGAGTGATGACAGATCACAGATTGAGAAGTTAGAGAGAGAGTTAGAGAGTTGGAGAGTCTGTCTGTATGTCAGTAGAAACACTTTTTACATAATGTATCTTCATTTCCATTCATTCATATGAGGCTAATAATTCCTGAGTGTCGGTTTGATGAGTTATGTAATTCCAATTTACCCCGAAACATTGAGCCTAATAAATTAATTCCAGTGTTTAGGAGAAACCATAATCATATTCTGGATTATTTAATAATTATTTAACAATCCAAATTTAAAAACATACAGACGTTAATAATTAATAAATAAGACAAACGCATTCCGCCGGTAGAAATCGGTCCTGCGCTTATGAGCAGGACACAGAACACAGTATAAATACACAGAACACAGTATAAATACATAGATCACAGTATAAATACACAGAACACAGTATAAATACTCAGTGCAGTTTGTTAAACAGGTAACAGGCTGCAGAGAGGAATACATCTCTACTCTGGCAGTGATGATTACTTTGTGTCATTATTAATATTAGTACAGTGATGCTTACTTTGTGTCATTATTAATATTAGTACAGTGATGATTACTTTGTTTCATTATTAATATTAGTACAGTGATCATGTGTGCAGACTCAAAATCAAAAGTCTCTCCGGCCATTAAAGCCGACTGACAGCTGATCAGCGGTGCCATCATCAGAAACAGACTCATTTCTCTTAAAACACATTTCCTCGTTTCCTCTCTCCTCGCATGGTGAGGGAAAACGAGAATGCAATTAAGAGACTTGAGCTGTACCCATAGACTGGAGGAGGAGCTGGGGATCGAACCGCCAAACTTCTGATAAGATGATGACTCGCTGTATCTACCGCTCTACCACTCAGTCTGCGCACTTTTTTCCCTGCTTGGTTACTTTACGTTCTGCCCTTATCACTATAAGAGAAACTGATCTTTTATGCTGCTGCGGCTCTTTTAGACATCAATGAACACACAAAGTTTTTGAGGATAAAGTATCAAAAAGTAATTTACATGCTATCATTTAAATTACGTTCTTGTACAACGAAACTGTTAGTTTTTAAAAAAGCTATTATTATCCATGACTATATATATATATAAATAACTATTAAATACTAACCTGCAGTATCAGTACGAGGATTTTTTTCAATATCATTCAGGTTGGAAGAAAAGTGTGGATTGAAGTGTGGTTGAAATGTGATTCTTTATTTACAACATTTGCAGACAGTTTTGAATGAGAAGCCTACAAGAAGAGGCCGTAGTCACTGTGATGTCACCCACTGGTTTGTAAGTTAGTAATTTTTACGATCACGCTCTTTTGTGTGTTGTGTTTTGGCTGTCACCATCTTTTCATTTTTGCAACTAGAGGTGACACAAGGGGGGAGCTAAGTTCAACCAAAAGCTGAATAAGACACTTTTACGCAACCAAAAATCTTACAATCAACTTTAGTAAACTGAAAATTCACTGCTAAATGGTTAAAGTTCTGAGACAAAGACACTGAGAAGTCTTAGACCAGAAACAGCACTGTGGTAGCGACCTGTCTATCACAAGGTGGCCCCGCCCTAAAGCATACCCTGCACTTTAAATGGACCATGATTTACTAAATGAACATCATGCTGTATTGTATAAACTCATGTTTACAATGTTTACTGAGGGAATAAATCAAGAGAGAAGTTGAATCATTTTCTCATAGACTTCTACTCATAGACTATACAATCAGTGTTTTTTTTGCAAACAAAAGAGTATTTTACTTGGACAGTAAAATTTCAAACTACAGCTTCTGTCATTGTAGGCTTCTCTGCAAGGTTTTTTTCTGTCCGATGGTCTCACTGTCAACACAGCAGCTGGTTTGTGCTGATGCTCACTGTAGCTTTCTTCTACCCCATCATCACCTACTTCCTCTGTCTCTCAGCACTTTAGACGGCTGGAGAAGGAGAAATCACAGCTCAACCGTCATCTGCCACTCACTCATCTCTACAAGGGAGAAGTCAGGGATGACACACAGTGGCATGATTTCTGATGCTGCATTAACTGGCAAGCCGGAGTTCGTTCATGGACCTCATCACCGGTTCGGCCTTTTAAGGAGGGCCTGGACGTCACAGCTTTCTAGCTGCTTTGCAAAGCTGGCCGATGGTTCTCTAACACAGTTTTACAGGGAGAGGTGATGCAACTGCGGGTTAACAGAATTGATCGACAAGATTCTGAGACTGGCTTATTCTCTTCAGTTCTGCAGTGTCCCTCCCCATTCTTGAGCACAGACCCTGAAAAGGAGCCCAACAGGTCCAAAACATAGAACTGTATGAACGGACAAGGCACTGACCAGGATGCCGCTGTAAATGTGTCCCACATCCACCCCATCCAACAGGGCCCCGCTGCATGTAAAGTGTGCGCTGACTGGTCTGTCACCCGAATCCTTATGGTAGGAAGAGATGGCTCCTGCATAAACTTTAACAGTGGCATGAGACAGCCGTCCCACCAAACATTGCAAAAAGGAACAAAAAGACCCAACTGCACAGGACAGGGGATCTAGCTTCCTTTCGTTGCAGTAACGTTCAAGAAGCCACACTCCACAGTCGCTCTCCACAGGAAAGGAGCATGCTTCTTTACAACATCTAATAGTGATTCTAAATAAGGTAAGGACATCAAAGGGTATACTTTTGGCCAGTCAGCAAAATATGTTTTGCTTATATGTGGTAACAACTGTCTCTCACAGCAGCAATTATGCAGTCATCGTTGGCAAAAATTTGCAAATGTTGCTGAGGATTTATATTTGCGTAGAGCATAAGATAATAACAAGTCAAGAAGCACTGACTTGTTCTAGATGTTTAATTTGCATCAGCTGTGCAGCTCACGAAAGTTTATAAAAACAGCTCAATAATGCAGATTGTATAAAATATGGATATAGTCTAAATGATGTCACGCATAGCCGCAGCAGAGAAGACAATTAGCAGCTAGCAACCTGGTAAGGCAATCGCCTATTACTCAAAGTGACAACACTTTCAATTATGCCTAAATTTAAGCCTAAACTGGTGAGTTTAAAAATACCCCTGTACAGATGTCATTAATAGGGGATTTTACTGTTGAGTCCAAAACAGTTTTTTGTACATAGTTGTAAATTTATGTTTATCCATGCTTATTTCTGTTCTTATTTGGGCAATTTTAATATGGGTGTCTATGGGGAATGAGTCGCTTCAGGAGCCCCCCTTGAGTGGCCATAAAACTATTGTTGTTAAAGCCCAGTTAATTACATAAGTTTAAAAACATACTTACTGCTGCACAATTATATTCCCTTGCATTTTGCTTCAGTCAGGGCTCGGTACATAAAGGCTCCTTACTCATGAGTGTCAGCTTCTTGAGCAGTATTGCAGCGTGACATTTTGCAGTAGCACGCCTACAGTTCCGCAGACTGGATGCATTGCCTTAGGTCACTTTGATACCGGTACCTTTAGGTTATGGCGGATTTTAAGATATGAAAGCAAGCCTTCTTACCTATTCAAACATTTTCATATTCAAGCTATTTGTTATTTGATCCCAAATGTGTTTTACATTGCAGCTGAATGACAAAAAATGTCGTACACTCCATCATTTCCCCAAGGCGATGAGTAAAGTATTTTCTATTTTATAAGAATACATCTAATCATTATACTTTATGTTGAACTTCCGCATCTAAGCATATTTACACTTTGCTATATGACTGGCCATATTACACCAAAGTTAGATTAATCATATGTGTAGTTTTACATGGCTCTGCATGAATGCTTATGTTAACTTGTTTTTATCTTGTTAATGCTTGTAAGCGGAAGTTATCAATAAATCCGGTTTTGGGCATACCCTAACAAGTTATTATTTACAAAATTTGGCTGTTGAGCTAATTTTAACAAACGATATACCAGCGATTATACCTGCATTTACTATAAATGTACCCAATAAATATACAGGGTTAAAACTGACAATGGTGACGTTTGATTCATTCATTCTGATCTACTTCACTTAATACCGACCAGCTGTTATTGAATATGGCATGCCTATACATTTTTCCCTATGAAAAATGTAGGGATTCTGTCCTTTGAAACGCTACCATGCTTTTAATTTGGATAGTTACAATAAGTGTTTACTATGAATAAACCGCATAAGGCATAAATTCTTCAATAGGGAAAACAATAACGATGCTTCATGGTAAAATATTACACTTATTAACAAAGGGTAATTTGAAATAAAGGTCAGCATCTAATATAAGCCTGCTTCAAATAACAGCCTGCAGTTGAGGTAAATAAAGGTCCCAGTTTTTTGGGGGGTAAATATGGAAATCCCCTAATGCTTCATTAGAGGATTTCCTAATGCCATCAACGAACAACTGACTGTATTTGTCCAGGGTTTAAAATTGTGTCTGAGATTTTTGCCTTCACCCAAACACACTGCCAACATTTTTCCTAGGATCTACTATCCCCTGAAAAAAATGTCATCGCCTTTGGCAGTGAAGTCTATGGTTTATCCGGAGAAAAAGCAACAATGTTTCTGAAAATAGATTTTGCAGTTGTACTTTTCAAATGTCAATCCTGCAGACAGCAACAATTATCCAGCAGTGTTGGGGTGGAGGCAGAAAACTCAGAGACAGATAAATCTTGGCAGATAAAAGCATAATTATATGCATGTCTAGATACCACTAGAGGGGTGTGAGAATGTGTTTTTTTAATTTGTGTATACCAAGCCTTCACTACATCACTTTCTGAAATTTCTTTGTTTTTGTATTTCACACAGTTTTAAGTATTTTTCATTGGGGTGGCCTAGTTGGGGCAAAGGGATGTGTAAAGGTTGCCACAAGTTGCTGTGTATGTATGTGTATGTATGAATTTGTTTGAATGCATTCATTCTATTTTGGTAATATCAGTGTGCAAAATACCTGGTGGCAGTTCCCCAAAGCTACAGTTTACATTGAAGACCTACACAGACTCAAAACTCAATACAAAATACTTAATGGATGAAAGCCAGGCAACTGGGCTGTACACACTTTGCACATGCATTACCAAGGCGAATATCATTAACAATAAGTCCACTTACACAAACTACACTACACAACAACTACACATTGCAACATAATACGGACAACACACGCATGCACACGCTCGAACCCAATATACAGTCCTTAGCTTGGCTTATTCTAAGTGAAAAATGCGAGGCATTGTAAGCTTTTAAAATATATTTTAGTGACAATTGCACGTGACAAATAATTGTCCTATGATTTAAGAGACCCCCCCAAATTTTGCTACCACTGAAGTGTAAATCAAGTACTTAAGTAATCCGTATTTCGCACACTGAATAGTAGTCTGAAATTCAAATGAATATGCTACATGAATGCACATAACTGTGGATAGTCAGTCTCCTATTTTGCAGACCAATAATAGTCTAATAGTGTAAAACCTGTCCATGCCTAAAAGGAGTTACCCTCCCCCGCAGAATCACTGCTCCTGAACTGCCTGAAATGGCTCCATTGAATTCTCTCCTTCACTTCTGTAACTTTATGAGGTCATAATGTTACGGAAGTGACGTAAAACTCCTTCCGACTAGTTTGGCCCGCCCTTAAACAACAAAAGAGAGAGACGGAGCTGAAGCTCCGGAGGAAGAGTTTTTTGAAATGTGAAACATTGAACAATCACAACAGAGCGGGCTAGTTGACCAATCAGGGCAGACTTTGCTTTCTGGAGGGAGGAGCAAGCGCTACAACGGAGCATTTCAGAGAGAGGGTGAGAAGAGGTGCTGCAGGACAGCCAGGATGAGAAAAACAAGGCGGACTATGAGCATTAACGCATGTAAACATGTTGTAACTGTAACTTGAGATAAAAATATGTACCTGGAAAATAGCATATTAGGGCCTGTTTAACAATGACAAATACCTTTGTCTTAGCTTGTAGTGGATATGCTCAGTCTGGGCACTAGGTTTGTGTTTGTCACTAGGTTCATACTGCTGTGTCAGCCAGAATACCACTCAAGGCCACATCTCCAAAGCATGAAATAAAGAGCTGAGAGCAGGTGAATATGCTGTTTACTTCTTCCTCTTGAAGTAACATATGCAGGTATTCCAGTAGTCATGCAATAACAGCTGGGTAATTATGTCTGGCTGTGGTTTATAAAATGAGAAATAATTACCAATACAACTGAATGAAGAATAACATATATACATTCATTTCAACCATATACAGTAATATGCAAAATATACATAAAATGACTATACACATAAATCAGGCTGCATTACAAGGATATGACTTCATGCCTCTTAAACTGCAATAATTGTAAATAGAGGAAGAAAAATAAAAATCGCATTTCTCTCCCTTGTGCATTAGCACAGCATTCCAAAACACTCATTATATGAGATTTTTAGACATATCATAACACATAACAATGTGTTGAGTAACACTGAAGCTACTCCCCAGAAAAATTTGGGAAGCTAAACTACAGCAACATGGCAAAAGTAGTTTAACTACATCCAAGCAATTTTTTGTTCCTACATTGAACTAACTTCAATCCAAGTCAATGCTATTTATATAAAAATATATATGATATGCATCTATATGTAAACCTAATATACAGTGGGTACGGAAAGTATTCAGACCCCTTTAAATTTTTCACTCTTTGTTTCATTGCAGCCATTTGCTAAAATCGAAAAAGTTCATTTTTTTTCGCATTAATGTACACTCAGCAACCCATCTTGACAGAAAAAAACAGAAATGTAGAAATTTTTGCAAATTTATTAAAAAAGAAAAACTGAAATATCACATGGTCATAAGTATTCAGACCCTTTGCTGTGACACTCATATTTAACTCACATGCTGTCCATTTCTTCTGATCCTCCTTGAGATGGTTCTACTCCTTCATTGGAGTCCAGCTGTGTTTAATTAAACTGATTGGACTTGATTAGGAAAGGCACACACCTGTCTATATAAGACCTTACAGCTCACAGTGCATGTCAGAACAAATGAGAATCATGAGGTCGAAGGAACTGCCCAAGGAGCTCAGAGACAGAATTGTGGCAAGGCACAGATCTGGCCAAGGTTACAAAAGAATTTCTGCAGCACTCAAGGTTCCTAAGAGCACAGTGGCCTCCATAATCCTTAAATGGAAGAAGTATGGGATGACCAGAACTCTTCCTAGACCTGGCCGTCCAGCCAAACTGAGCAATCGTGGGAGAAGAGCCTTGGTGAGAGAGGTAAAGAAGAACCCAAAGATCACTGTGGCTGAGCTCCAGAGATGCAGTAGGGAGATGGGAGAAAGTTCCACAAAGTCAACTATCACTGCAGCCCTCCACCAGTCGGGGCTTTATGGCAGAGTGGCCCGACGGAAGCCTCTCCTCAGTGCAAGACATATGAAAGCCCGCATAGAGTTTGCCAAAAAACACATGGAGGACTCCCAAACTATGAGAAATAAGATTCTCTGGTCTGATGAGACCAAGATTGAACTTTTGGCGTTAATTCTAAGCGGTATGTGTGGAGAAAACCAGGCACTGCTCATCACCTGCCCAATACAATCCCAACAGTGAAACATGGTGGTGGCAGCATCATGCTATGGGGGTGTTTTTCAGCTGCAGGGACAGGACGACTGGTTGCAATTGAAGGAAAGATGAATGCGGCCAAGTACAGAGATATCCTGGAAGAAAACCTCCTCCAGAGTGCTCAGGACCTCAGACTGGGCCGAAGGTTCACCTTCCAACAAGACAATGACCCGAAGCACACAGCTAAAATAACAAAGGAGTGGCTTCGGAACAAGTCTGTGACCATTCTTGACTGGCCCAGCCAGAGCCCTGACCTAAACCCAATTGAGCATCTCTGGAGAGACCTGAAAATGGCTGTCCACCAACGTTCACCATCCAACCTGACAGAACTGGAGAGGATCTGCAAGGAAGAATGGCAGAGGATCCCCAAATCCAGGTGTGAGAAACTTGTTGCATCATTCCCAAGAAGACTCATGGCTGTACTAGCTCAAAAGGGTGCTTCTACTCAATACTGAGCAAAGGGTCTGAATACTTATGACCATGTGATATTTCAGTTTTTCTTTTTTAATAAATTTGCAATAATTTCTACATTTCTGGTTTTTTCTGTCAAGATGGGTTGCTGAGTGTACATTAATGCGAAAAAAAATGAACTTTTTTGATTTTAGCAAATGCTGCAATGAAACAAAGGGTGAAAAATTTAAAGGGGTCTGAATACTTTCCGTACCCACTGTATCTTGAATTTACAATATACATTATATCAATGCACATTTAAATCCAACATCTATGGACAATCATGCATCTTTCAAACACAGCTTCAAAGATTCGAACTATTCGGTACATCCCTATTAAACCCATCCGACTAACCCGACCTCCTCCACAATAAAGTCAGCAAATTTGGAAATTAGTAATTATATGTTGCTTAAATCTTGTCAAGTATACTGCAGGATTACATGTTTTTCAGTCTAGTTCAGTATGAATTTTATCAGATTTAGAGAGCAGTATACCAGCTTGGTTGATGTAAAAACACTCCAAATCATTCAGTGGCTAGGGACTGGCTGGAATTAAGATGAATTAAATGACTACTAATAGACAAAACAACCAGATCCATTACTATGTAATCTTATTAGTTGGATGTCAGTTTAATGTAGATCGATGTTGATGGGACTGAAGGCAAGCATTTTCATTACCATCTGATAAGCTGCTTATTGCTTGTATGCTGATGCTATTGATTGATTTTGGCAGCAGCAAGCTTTCTACAGCCTCTTGGGCAGTGTTGTTTATCAGAAGATTTGTTCTTAAAACACACCACACTCATAGAGTTCATGCAAAGACATGCTCAAAAATCTCAACGAAGTACACTGTGACGCTTATTCAGACCAATTTATTGTGGTTGTCATGATAACAAATGTACTTTTCCTCATCAGAAACAAAACATATTTCAAACTGTTCTGCTAGAGTTCAGCTACAAACAGAGTCCAAAGCCCTGGATGTGACCAGTACACCAAGATAATTCTGTTGTGTAGAATCCCAAAGTCACAAGGCTGGATAGACCTGATATTTCTCTATATCGAAAATCATTAGAAATCATTAGAAAAAATATGTACAGCTTAACCGTCATTAAAAAACATTGACTTCTGCCATCTGCTTCTCGTGTTTTATTCAACAGGAGTTCTAACGTCAAATGGCTAGGATTTGGCAGCATTTAGAGGTGAGGTTGCAGACTGCCACCGATGGAAACTTATCCTGTGTGCCAAATATAAAGTAGGTAATTCTCCTACACACTTGGAAAAAAATGGCACTATCTAGAGCCACTTTGTGGTTTATCCATTATGGTCTACTGTAGAAACATGGTGGCTGGCTCCCCGAAGATGACCAGCTCCTCATGTAAATGCATAAACTGCTCATTCTAAAGCAACACAACTATTCTTATTTTAAGGTTATTATACACAAAATAAATCACAATAATTAAAAGATCCTCCTAAATATTACACTTTGTACCTTCAACTTATTCAATTAAGACAGCCACCTACAGTTAGATAGCCTAAAATGAATCAGCTTGGTGCAGTTGATAAACCACAAATTGAAACAGGAACGAAACCATAACTTTACTGGTCAAAAACATGGATGTCAAAATACTATTCAAAGCAAACAATTTGTAATGATCCACTATGAAATATGTACATCTCCAGATGTATCATTAACAAACATTTTCCGGTGAAAAAAACAGGCTTAGCTCTATACTTGACCTGTGGGTAATACGCTCCTCAAATCATGAGTTTGCGTTCGCCCACTGAAAAGTTGTATAAGCATTACATTACGGTCATTTAGCAGACGTTTTTATCCAAAGCGACTTACAATCAGTAGCTCAAAGCTTATATTACATATCATTACATATCATCCACCCATTCACACACTGATGACGGGGGCGGCTGTGGCGTAGTGGAGAGCAAGGTAGTTCTCCAATCAGAGCGTCGGTGGTTCGATACCCGGCTTCGGCAGTCGATGTGTCCTTGGGCAAGACACTTAACCCCAAGTTGCTCCCGAAGGCTTGCCATCGACTGGATGTTGAATGAATGTTAGTTAATAGTCTGATGGTGGCACCTTGCATGGTAGCCTGTCATCAGTGTGTGAATGGGTGAATGATATGTAATATACTACTGATTGTAAGTCGCTTTGGATAAAAGCGTCTGCTAAATGACTGTAATGTAATGTAATGTAATGATGACAGGGCTACCATGCAAGGTGCCACCATCAGACTCTAACTAACATTCAAACAACATCCAGTCCACACCGATGGGGTTAAGTGTCCCAAGGACAACTATTTGTTAATCACAGCAGCCCACCTACTTTTTTTTAACGCCAAAGCAGAGAAGTTGGGGGCCCCAGCCAACCCAGGTAGTACCTAACAGGACTGGGTAAAGCCATGGCCTAACCTTGCAGGGGTCAAAAGTCAAGCAGTAGTTACCCTGCTCACCATGTTACCCAGTTCAACAAGGAACACAGGGACATGTAGGTGTATAATGCCCTGACGTTAGAGTATGCGTGGACCACAGTGGGAGGTCTTTCCCTGCCTGCCTATTGGCTTGGGAGATGCACTCACAATGCCACCCTGCCAAATGTTTCTTGCATAGGCTTAACCAACCACCTCATACCAGGGGCACACAAACAACTCAGTGTGCCTGTTGGGGGTTGGTGTTAAATAGAACATGCCAACAATGAACTGGTCAAAGCAGATGTCACTTTTGAAGGAGGCCACTCATCCAAACAGCATTCCCTTTAACAGGTGTTTTTGGGATCCCCAGAAGCGTAGGTAATTCTCTACTGATGAGTGAATGGTAACCAAGCATTGCTTGTGCTTCACGGCATCCAAGCAAAGGTTGGCAGACCACCTCTACAGGCACTGAATGTGAAGCAGCCCCAGTGAGACCACTGGTTGGGTAGCTGCTATGAACCTCAGCACTTGCATGGCGGTCAACGCCGTCACCGTCATAGCCTGCATGCATCAAACCACCAGATACTCCACTTGTTGGTGTGGTAGGGGGGTTGCTCTTCTGTTGGAGGTGCAGGTGGCCAGGGAATAGCCGAATGGCGACCTATTGTAGTTGTAGACTCTGTCTTGCGGGCAATGCGTTGAGATACAAAATGGGTCTGAAGTCTCCCGTCTTTTTGGGAACTAAATACACATAGTAACCCCCCCTGTCGTGAGTGGGGACGACACAGCAGTTGACACAGCAGTTACAGTTTCCATAAGGTGCCCGGAGTTCTGCTGCTATCTCCTCCACGGAGGATTGATCAACCTCCTCGACCCCATTAACGGGGGATGGATGCTGCAGAACTGGACAGAACCCAGTCTTAGTGTCATGGTTATCCTTTCTGTTGACAGCCATGATATCCTGTCTCGGCCCTCTCTGCTCACATCTCTTACATTTAAACACATTATGATAACATCTTATTTTACTTTGATCAATACTCATTTTTACTGAATCACACCAGAAGTACCATGAATGCTAGGGGTGTAACAGTTCAAAAAAGTCACAGTACGGATTATGCACAGTTTTAAGTCAAGGACAAATATAACTTTAAGAAATGTCTCCATCACCTGTTTTTGCATGGAATGCTGGGATAGCCAGTGTTTGACATATAAAGGACGAATATCAATGTTTCCCTAGACATGAATGCATGCCGTGTCCTTTTTGCATGGAGAGCTGTGCATCACCCAGGCAGAAACAGTGTCACAGCCAATCAGTCTACATGTTGGGAGAAGGAGCCGGACCTCGGCGACGTGTATCAAAACCTTGCATCGCAACACCGTCGCATTAACTCACCAGCTTCCCTTGCATCTGACAGCTCAGCATGTCTGATGACTAAGGCCAATGCGGTCCTGACAATGATTTAAAATCCCCTTGTAATCTGTCCACTTACTGCCAAGTTCAGTAGAGCTTTACAAGCATACCTTGTAGGCCTTGTCCCCCAGATTCACGTCGATATATGGGACAAGGTTGTTTGATTTGTCACACTGTGACATGAGAAATGTCCTCAGGGAAGTCTTAAGGAGGCAGCCACTTCTACCTGGCTCTTTGTCTTTATGTTAACCTGGGATAAGTTGGTCCATCCTTCGATGCAACGCTTCGGTCCAGAACAAGAAAGATACACTGCTGGAAAGATGGCCATGAAAACTGGTATGAACACTTATGGTCCCCAGAAGATGAATCCTAATCATTCTAATTCTAGGGGCGGCTGTGGCTCAGTGGAGAGCAGGTTGTCCTCCAATCAGAGGATCGGCGGTTCGATCCTGGCTCCGGCAGTCCATGCCGATGTGTCCTTGGGCAAGACACTTAACCCCAAGCTGCTACCGCAGGCTGTTCCTGCGGTGTATGAATGTTAGTTAGGGTCCTGATGGGCAGGTGGCACCTTGCATGGTAGCTCCTGTCACCAGTGCATGAATGGGTGTGAATGGGTGAATGATTAGTAATGTAAAAGCAATTTGAGTGGTCGGAAGACTAGAAAAGCGCTATACAAGTACAGTCCATTACCATTTACCCCTTGAGCTTTGGTCTAAAATATGGAATAACATGAAATAAATGGCTGCATTTTAATGAAGTTGGCTGTGGATATTAATGGTCTCCAGAGAATGGTTTATCTTTCTTTCAGTGATCCCCTCGCTTTTCCAGTAAAGCCACTATAAAACTAGTGCTACTTGCACCCAAGAATTATCAGTGTGGTTTGCCATCTGATTCAGATTCTGATTCTGATATGAAACAGACTGAGATTACTCATGCTCCCCAATGATGAACCCTTCCCATTTCAAACTCTCCACAAACGTTCCTCTAATTCCACTCCAATGCCAAACTTTCCAACCTCATATCGTAATCTCAGAGGTGGGTAGAGTAGCCATGAATTGTTCTCAAATAAAAGTACAGTAACTTTGCAAAATAATACTCAATTACACGTAAAAGTGGCCATCAAAATAAACTGCAGCACCTCTTCTCACCCTCTCTCTGAAATGCTCTGTTGTAGCGCTTGCTCCTCCCTCCAGAAAGCAAAGTCTGCCCTGATTGGTCAGCTAGCCCGCTCTGTTGTGATTGGTCAACGTTTCACGTTTCAAAAAACTCTTCCTCCGGAGCTGACAGTCTGCAGTCTTAACCAATACACCATGGTAGTTGTGAACTTTAGCTCTACCTTTTTATTTTATGTTTGAGTGCGGGCCAAACTAGCCAGAGAGTTTTACGTGACTTTCATTACATTATGACCTCATAAAGTTACAGAAGTGAATGAGAGAATTCAATGGAGCTGTTTCAGGCAGCTCAGTAGCAGTGTGTCTGAGGGGAGGGTTAACTCCTTTTAGGCGTGGACTTCAGGTTTTACACTCTACGGACCTTTTACATGTACACAAATATATATAACACACTAAAGACGAGGGAAAATGTGGAAAAGTATAATAGGGCCACAAAATATTAATTTGCGTATATATTTGACCAGTCAAATCAAATTTTTTACAGGATATTCAACCTTTGTTTCTTCATCATGCATTACATACTTTACTTCTTTTTTACAGGGATTGTACGAAGGCAATTAAGTAGACCGTGAATATGAGATATGAATTTACAGATAATTCCAAGTCCTTGTGGCATTGTGGAGTTTGGATAATGTAATTTTGCAAGTAACACTCTCTGTCTTCTTGCCTCTTCTCAGTACATTTTGTTCGTGCACCCTCTGGAGTAAGAAGCCGAGAAACGCACAGGCGATTGTTATAAAACAGCAGTATTAGAATAAATATTTTTTTTACATAAAGAAGGGAAACATTACATATTACATTCAATGGCTAAATGACAAGAAGGCACAAATAAGTACAAATTTGTTGTTGACAGCGTTTCTAAAAGTGTGTTAAGTTACCCCAACTCAATAAATCACTACAACATTACAATTTTTTAGTGAGTTAATAATGGGACTTTCTGAAAACTTAGGCGCTGTGCTTTGAATTACACACAAGGCACAGCGGCATTAACTTATTTTTTTATTTGTAATTATCTATCCTGACACTTCAAAATCATCCTTCAAGATCTAATGGTGACTGAGCTTTTTTGGGACAACCGGCTCTGTAGCAGGTCGTTTTACACTAGAATCTAATCTACAAAAAAGTACTGTGCATTGATACATTTGATTGACAATTAACAAAACAATGCTAATCATATTTTCCCTCAACAGTAACATAGTGTGTTATCCAGTGGAGGATACTTATGTATATCTATAAATTATTAACACTGGTAACAGATGAGCGAAAAAAAGGATAGAAATCAGTAAAATAGAACCAGAGGGATTGTTTTTTTGTAGAGTCCTGCAGGGATAACATGTGTCCCAAAATTTGTGACACACCTTTTGTTCGGCAAGAAAACATTTTCATAAACGAAAAACCACTTTTATGATACTCACACAATTGCAATTGCCATAAGAAAAAATAAATGATATATATATATATAAATGATATACACATACGATTAGCACTGATGCTACTGCTACTACAACTACTGCTACTGATACAAATTCTTCACTATTGCTACCAATACTGCTACTACTGCTACCAGTAGGCTAGTGCAACTACTCCTACTTTTATTACTTATACTAATGCTACTACTGCAAGTGCAACCGCAACTGCTGTTGCTACTTCTACAACTATTTCCGCTGCTAACACTACTTCTACTACTACTACTACTGCTACAACTACTGCTGATGATATTACTGCTACAGTACTACAAATTTGAGTTTGAAACTGCTTAACAGCAGTGAATTTACGCTCTTGGCTTCCTTTAGTTTATGCATTCAACTTCCAACTCTGTGAGTGTCACATTTTAACTACCATGTTTTTCACCAGTGCAGCTCAATGCTATGGGGCTTTAACATCTTTCAGGCAAGTCACTTCAAACTGCTGCATTTTCAGCAATGCGGTGCAATTAACTTTATCTTTCAGCATGCAAAATGCCTTTACAAGTTATTATAATTGCTTCTCCGTATCTTCTTTGAACCTTTTGTCCTAGAAACCACATTCAAATGTTAAAATGTAGATTTTTTTCAGGAGATGCTTTTACTTTTCTTAATTCTTTATAACATTTTTAAGTGATTTTAAGTGTTCAAAATTATAATGGCAGTCTATGAGGACCTTGGCGAACCAATGATCTCTGGTTCAGCTCCCGTCTACTACTACTACTACTTCTCATACTGCTGCTTCTAACACAACTATGACTGCTTCAACGTTTCTGCTCTTTACTACCACTGTATTCAGTGGAATCATCTCAGGTGGTGCTAAAGCAAAGTTAAAACATTAAACCTGATATTTCTCCAATTATTTTGTCTTTAAAAGATAAAACAAACTCACATCATCTTACTTGATATGAATTGCCATAACTTTTGTATTAATATTGATAGTATAATATTCCATGCTAACCAAATTCAGCAAAGTTGTACACATGGGGATGCTGAACAAGTTTGAAGCACAGTCTGATACAATTTCACCTTTAGGTTACACAAAAATATTTGAGAAACTGTTTTGCATCTACAGAATGCAATCTCTGTGTTCAAGCAGATTCCCTAGCTTGTGAGACAAAATTACACATTGCAGTTTCAGGCTCTGACAGAAAAGTGAATGACTCGAACACTGTAACAGTTATTCCAAAGCTGAATGTAAATGTGTTTTACCTTGAATGGGAATTGTAAGAAAGCAAATACACCCCGCAAGCCAATGACAAAAGTTCTGCTTTTGTTTTCACCACTCGGCTCCCACTTTGAGGATGAGTCCCTAGAACTACTTGGGCAATTTTCAGGACCTGTTGCTAAATCCAAGTTCCACATACTTTCAGGAACTGAAAAATTCCTTATCGTGATTGTTGACACCACATTAAAACAAGGACAACAACAACATGTTCAACTACAGTGACCACCATTCTACTGTGTCTGTACGGAGCAGGACAACTTATTTAATGACCCAGAAAAACAGAAGTTAGAGCTTTAGCGTCTTGACTTTGAAACAGAATAATTGAACGGGGTACAGTTCCTAGAGGTATTAAATCAATTCCTTTGCCCTTGATTGGATCGTTAAACCGTTGGTGGGCTTAGAATGTTGCCCATTCGGAGCTACAGAGGGCTGTGGCACCACACACATCACCCATGTCTGCAAAAGTTTCAGATTTTTTTAAAATAATGGATGTCATGATATTATTGGTGGAAACCTGTTGGGTCTAGCTACCTGAACACACACACTTTTTTGTTTTATAGGGACTTTTTTTTAGATTGTGATAAAAAATATGAAGAAATTGGTTATTTGAAATGTTTTGGCCTTTTGTAAAATAGGTGCACAATATGACCGAGGACTTGATCTAAAAGGGTGAAAAGGGCATTTTTCATTTTACCTCGACATTCAGAAAAAGTATGGGGACAATGTTTAACCAAAACCTTTCAAACTAAGCAAAACAAGACTTGGTAGAATCAATACCTGAACAACTGAAAAGCAACTGCCCAGCTGTTTTAGTCAATGAATGAGAATTGTTTTTTAAAGTTAGTAAGCTATATTTTCAGCAGTCTACGTGACAATGTCTTAATCCCTACAGCAGACAGCCTCGTGGACCTCTCACAGCTGGTTCTGCTAGAACACTGGACGCTGCATTGTTCCCTGGATTAAGTGGACAAATCATGTTTTGTAGACACTGCTTTTCCACTGACAGCCGTTATATAATAACCGCACCGAGGCCAGAAAACGGCCAGAAATACGCACACAGACGTCTTATTTCTTTCAGTCAGTTACTCCCGCCGCTAGCTGGCCCTCTCAGATACCGGGCCACACGGATATGTGTGTGAAATCACCAAACAGCCTTGCCTTCTCCCCTTCTGTCTCAGCCTCTTTCCGCTCTCTCTCACCCTATTTCCGCTCTTTCTCTCTCCCTCTCTCTCCCTCAGTTTCTCCCTCTCTCTGGCTCTCCCACCCTGTTTCCACTCTCTTTCTCCCTCTCTCTCTCTTTCCGCTCTCTCTCTCTCTCCCCCTCACTCTCATCTTATTTCTGCTCTCTCCCTCACTCTCATCTTCTTTCTGCTCTCTCCCTCACTTTCTCCCTCTCTCTCTCTTTCCGCTCTCTCTATCTTTCTCTCTCTCTCTCCCTCACTCTCATCCTCTTTCTGCTCTCTCTTCCTCTCTCTGATTCTACGTGATCTAATTCTCCATGTCTGTCTCTCTCTGGTTATTCTCAGCCTCGGACGGTTTGGACACCGCAGGGAAGTACTTGATGCATACGAATTGGCTTTGACACATTGCGGAAAACTGGTCGTGCGTGTGTGTGTGTGTGTGTGTGTGTGTGTGTGTGTGTGTGTGTGTGTGTGTGTGTGTGTGCGTGTGTGTGCGTGCGTGTGGTGTGCGTGTGTGCGTGTGATTCCTTCAGGAGCGGTGCTGCACTGAGTACAGAGGAGAACCGGACTTGTCTCCTCTCCATCCGTCTGAGGCAGAGCGCGCTGAGAGGAGAGACACTCGCCCGCCATGTGTCACGTGCACGCGGCCTCACGCTGCAGGAGAAGGTGGAGGGAACTCACCATGTTGACTTCAGACACCATGTCGATGCTGGCGATGTCTATGCTCATGCCCACGTCCACAGGCGCGCCTGTTAAGGACATGACAGCAGAGTGTAAGCGCGAGGCACACGCGAGGCACATGAACGCAGCGTGTGACACCGTGCACGTTACCTCCAAAGTCAGGCCGCAGACGGATGTCGTAGCCCTTCAGCAGCTTGTCCACCGTGGCTTTCACGAAAGACATGTTGCTGGGCTCGTTGGCACTGCGGACAGACACAAGGACACGTTACAGGCCGGCCTGAAATATCAGCCTGCTTATGAAATGACAGCCAGCGCTCACCTCTGCGCCCCGCACACGACAGACGCCAGCAGGGGGAGGCAGAAGAACCCCCAGCGTCCGCGCTCCACAGTCCGCATCACGGACTCCGATCCGGCCCACGACTTTGACACAAGGTCTCAGGGAAGCAACTCAGGCTGCACAACGACTCCGAGTGCAACGCATGCGCGAGGTTTCATCAACATCCAAGCGTCACTGGCAAGGTGAGAGCAGACGAAGCTCCGGTGGAACAAGACCAGCAGCCTATCGGCGCGGAGAGCTCACTGGATGGAGCGGGACATGCATTCTGCCGGCACGCGCACCGGACCCGCAGGAACACACAGCAGGTCTGCGGCAAAGCTTCCCGTCCGCCTCGCGCTGCCGCTCAGTGTGAAGACGTTAAGCAATGAGCAGTGAGCGCGGCTCCGCGGTCACCTTTAGTACGCCGGGAGGGGGGGGGAGAGAGAGAGGGAGGGGGGAGAGAGAGAGAGAGGGGGAGAGAGGGGGGGAGAGAGGAGAGGGAGAGAGAGAGAGAGGGGGAGAGAGAGGGAGAGAGAGAGGAGAGGGAGGGGAGAGAGAGAGAGACAGAGAGAGGGGGAGAAAGGGAGAGAGAAAGATAGAGGGAGAGGGGGAGAGAGAGAGAGGGGGGGAGAAAGGGAGAGAGAAAGATAGAGGGAGAGGGGGAGATAGAGAGGAGAGGGGGAGAAAGGGAGAGCCGTCATGCAACACCAGCACGTCTGAGGAGCTGCGCATTTTCGGGGCTCCACCAGTCTTTTCGCGTCAAGGGCTGCACAGCAACTCAATTATTATTTTAAATCCCAGGCAACTATGGATGTACTCTGTTTGGACCGCAGTGGGTGAAGGAATGGATATCTACTCTGTGTCATACATTGGTTGCAGATTTAAATAATTTGTTAAGATTACACGTTGTCATAATTCCAATACAATCAATGAAATGCAATGATTCCTCACACCCTTCTGCCACTCCTGGAAACATTTAAAGACCTAAGGAACCCTGTGAAGGACGATGCAGCTTCTTTAAGAACACTGAAGGATCACCTGGACAATAAACACGCCTGCATTACCACAGCTTCCTAAAGTGGGCTAAACCAGGCTAATAGATGTATATGTTTATAATCATAATGATTATTTGGTGTATGAAATGTTTTTCAAAATGCACAAAAAGCAGTGACAGGACAAAGGGAGCCATAACTACAACAGGATAGAAGAGATATTACCCTCCGAGGAACTGAAGAGAGAGGATGTTGATAGATGATTTGTGTTTCAGGTGACATTAAAATGCCCGTATCTGCATTTATGAAGTTATTTTAGAAGACAAGGCCCCTGAGGGTCAGCTGCCTGCCTTGTCCCGTTGGTAAACCAGCCTGTCTACATGTTGAAGTGCAGGGAATTATAAAATGAAAATTATTATTATCTTATGCTAATTATGCCATCGTTGCTGAAATATAAACCTTTCTAAACCTTTCTAAACCTTTCATGGCTATTCACAGATAATATCTGACTGTGCTCCTGTGACACCACAGTTCTGGCATCCAATTCAAATGCTGCCCTCTTACTCTCTTTGCTTGTGTTTCAAAGTTAGAGTTTCAAATCTGTTCTGATATAGATTTTGATATCTCTTGTGTAAAAGTAAAAATGATTTAGGATAAATTTGAAAAAAAAACATCTGTTTTCAGCTGACTGCAATGTCAAACCAGGTATGAATAAACAACATTTTTAATGAGTATTTTATATTTATTCTTACACAATTATTTTATATTGGGCTTTTTCTCACCAGAAAAAATAAACTTAATTTTATGACTTGAGTTTATGTTGCACGACTTATTCTATACAAATATATCTCTATTCTCACAATAGGACTAAAGTGCTTTTTTTTTTTAAACTATGGCTATATATCATGCGGCTATGACTTTTTGAAGAAGAATTCCAACCTTATCAAGTAGTTTTCATTTGTTCTCATAAAGATGACAACTTTATTCTACACCCCTTTCAATAAACGTCTAATAATAATAATCAATCCTTTATTAGTCCCACAATGGGGAAATTATTTCTCTGCATTTAACCCATCCCGGAGGAGCAGTGGGCTGCAATGAAGCGCCCGGGGAGCAACTTGGGGTTAGGTGTCTCGCTCAAGGACACCTCGGCATGTTGCCGGTAGAGGGGTTTGAACCACCAACCTTGTGGTTACGGGACAAGCGCTCTACCTCATGTGCCACAGCCGCCCCAGCGGGTTTGTATTAGCTCTACCCAGCGGGTTTGTATTACCCATCAAGGCTGTGTGCAGTTTGATAGGTAACTGATTCAATAATATGGAGCATTTTAAACACATCTCTCCTTAAACATGCTGCTGACTGTATGTATGATTATGTGCAATATGTAACAATTGTAAAACAAGCAATAGAAAGATCACTAATAGGGTTATTACATGACTGGTTGCTCATTTAATCATGTACAGTAGTTGTTAGTGTTTGATTGTTTAAGTTAGGTTAGAAACTCAAAGACATCACACATGCTGAAACAGACAGGACTGTGTTTGACTCCAGATAAACTATCTACAGCAACCAACGGGCCTTTAGTTAATCACACCTTGCTTACTTGAAGTGTTTATTCCACATAGAACATTCAAATAAATCATATCTAGAATATAATGCAACATAATAGCTGTGATGCAATAATGATAATACAACTATCTCACTGCTGGACACTCACTGTGTAGGACTTTTATCTTGCACTGTTATCATACATCGAACTCGATCCATGGTTCTTAATTCTCATGTCTTATCTTTTATGTTGTTATACACCTTTCATAGTGCCATTTTTTTTTTCATTCATACTGTATATAATATATATATAATATAATATATAACTTCTTTCATCCTGTATACTGTGAGTCTTAGGCCCACAAAATTCCATATCATCTTATCTTACAAGAACAATAAATAACCTTTTAGTGTATTTTTACATCGAAAAATTATATACAGCGGGTAAAATAAGTATTGAACACGTCACCATTTTTCTCAGTAAATATATTTCTAAAGGTGCTATTGACATGAAATTTTCACCAGATGTCAGTAACAACCCAAGTAATCCATACATACCAAACAAATACGTTCATAAATTAAGTTATGTGTAATAAAATGGAATGACAGGGAAAAAGTATTGAACACATGAAGAAAGGGAGTTGCAAAAAGGCATGGAAAGCCAAGACACCAGCTGAAATCTATCAGTAATTAGAAAGCAATCCTGCCCCTTGTCAGTGCAAATGAATATCAGCTGGTTCAGTCCCAACTGATGGCCTTTAAGAAGGTGTCTCATTACCAAGGTGTCACACAAGAAACATCTCATGATGGGTAAAAGCAAGAGCTCTCTCAAGACCTTCGCAACCTTATTGTTGCAAAACATACTGATGGCATTGGTTACAGAAGGATGTCTAAACTTCTGAATGTTCCAGTGAGCACTGTTGGGGCCATAATCCGGAAGTGGAAAGAACATCATTTCACCATAAACCGGCCACGACCAGGTGCTCTTCACAAGATTTCTGACAGAGGAGTGAAAATAATTATCATAAGAGTTGTCCATGAGCCAAGGACCACTTGTGGAGAGCTTCAGAAAGACCTGGAATTAGACATTTAGACAAGCCTGTGAAATACTGGGAGGATATAGTCTGGTCAGATGAGACCAAAATTGAACTCTTTGGATGCCATAATACACACCATGTTTGGAGGTCAAATGGCACTGCACATCACCCCAAAAACACCATACAAACAGTGAAGTTTGGAGGTGTGAACATCATGGTTTGGGGCTGTTTTTCAGCATACAGCACTGGCAAACTTCATATAATTGAAGGAAGGATGAATGGAAAAATGTGCCGAGACATTCTTGGTAAATATCTGCTGCCATCTACCAGGATGATGAAGATGAAACGAGGGTGGACATTTCAGCAGACAATAATCCCAAACACAGCCAAGGAAACTCTCAATGAGTTTCAGAGAAATAAAATAAAGCTGCTAGAATGGCCCGGCCAATCACCTGACTTGAATCCAATAGAAAATCTATGGAAAGAACTAAAGATCAGCGTTCATAGAAGAGGCCCACGGAACCTTCAACATTTGAAGACATCACACCTGAGCAATGCATGCGACTAGTTTCTCCATACAGAAGGCGTCTTGAAGCTGTCATTACCAACAAAGGCTTTTATGTATTAATCTCCTATTTATGCACATTACTGATTTTGCTTCTTCCCCGGAGTCCTTGTGCTTTCTCGCCTCGCAGGTTCCCAGGAATCGGGGTTATATTTGGACTGTCATCGTGCCACCTGCTGAGGCCATGCTGACACCCACTGCTACTACCACTATCATTATTAGTCACATTACTATTATTATTCCCTGTACTATTACGCTTATTGACTTTGCTTCTACCCTGGAGTCTTTGTGCTTTCTCGCTTTGCAGGCTTCTATAAATCGTGGCTGTACCTGGACTGTGGTCGTGCATCCTGCTATGGCCCTGATGACACCGACTACTACCACCGACATCTAGTGAAAATTTCATGTCAATAGCACCTTTAAAAATATATTTACTGAGAAAAATGGTGACGTGTTCAATACTTATTTTACCCGCTGTAGATGGTGTCCTCAAACTGATTTACTAGAGTGCTGGAGGACGAATTTATCTATCAGAATCAGCTTTATTTGCCAAGTATGCGTACGCATACAAGGAATTTAACTTCAAATTTTTCCGTCGCTCTCAGCGTACATATAGAGAAATAGACAAATAAAAACAGAAAACAAGAACAGCAAGGTAGGATAGGGAGGTATAAACATTTTTAAGGAGTTGGAACTGGTTCTGTCCGGGGTGTGATGGGTCTGCAGAGATGTTTACTGCCCGTTTCCTGTTTCTTGAGATGTACAAGTCCAGGGTGGAGGGCAGACTGGCACCAATGAGTCTCTCTGCAGACCTGACATTGTAGTCTGTTCCTGTCCTGTTTGGTGGCCGATCCAAACCAGACAGTGATGGAACAGCAGAGAACAGACTGGATGATGGCGGAGTAGAACTGAGTCAGCAGATCCTGAGGCAGGTTGAACTTCCTGAGCTGACGCAGGCCTTTTTCTGATGGTGTCGACGTTGGAGGCCCACTTTAGGTCCTGGGAGATAGTGGATCCCATTTACCTGACGGTCTCCACAGCCAACACAGTGCTGTTGAGTATGGTGAGGGGGGCAGTGTTGGGGGGCTTCTCCTAAAGTCCACTGTCATCTCCACAGTTTTGAGCTTCAGGAGTTTGACAGCTGGGTCACCTGAGATGCAGTCGTTGGTGTAGAGGGAGAAGAGCAGTGGGGAGAGCACATATCCCTGGGGGGCGCCGGTGCTCATAGTCCGGGTGCTGGATGTGATTTTTCCCAGCCTGCTGTGTTCTGTCTGTCAGGAAGTTAGTGATCCACTGACAGGTGGGGGCTGGCACAGTGAGCTGGGAGAGTTTGGAACGGAGTATTACTGGGATGATGGTGTTGAACGCCGAGCTGAAGTCCACTAACAGAACCCTTGCGTATGTCCCTGGGGAGTCGAGGTGTTGCAGCAAGTAGTGCAGTGCCATGTTGACTGCATCATCCACCGACCTGTTTGCCCGGTAGGCAAACTGCAGGGGGCCTGTGATGGCCTTCAGGTGGGTCAACACCAGTTTCTCTAACAATTTCATGACCACACACTTCAGGGCGACGGGCCTGTAGTAATTTAATCCTGTGATGGAGGATTTCTTGGAGATCTGGATGATGGTGGAGCGTTTGAAGCAGGAGGGGACTTCACACAGCTCCAGTGATCGGTTGAAGATCTGAATGAAGATGGGGGCCAGCTGGTCAGTACAGACTTCTAGGCAGGAGGGTGACACACCGTCTGGGCCGGGTGCCTTCCTGATCTTTTGTCTGTGAAAGAGCAGACTCACATCCTCTTCACAGATCCTCAGTGCCGGTGGGGTTTCGGTTGGGAGAGTTGAGGCGGTTGCAGGGGGTGTAGGTGGTTGACTCATCTCAGAGCAGTTGGGGGGGTGAAGGTTGGCTTGTCAAACCTGCAGTAGAACACATTCAGGTCAGTCGATGGTTCTCCACAGTGGGTTGGGGGATGGTCTCCTGTAGTTGGTGAGTTCCTGCAGGCCTCTCCACACTGACGCAGGGTCGTTGGCTGAAAACCTGTTTTCCAACCTTTTCAGGGTTGCACCTCTTTGCTTCTCTGATCTCCTTAGTCAGTGTGTTTCTGGTCTGGTTGTACAGGATCCTGTCCCCACTTCTGTAGGCCACCTCCTTGGCCCGACGAAGCTGCCTGAGTTTTGCAGTAAACCTGGGTTTATTGTTGTTATATGTGCAGAAGGTTTTGGTTGGCACACACATGTCTTCACAAAAGCTGATGTAAGATGTCACAGTGTCAGTGAGCCCATTCAGGTCTGTAGCAGCCTCAAAGACAATCAGTGCAGACAAAGCAGGACTGTAACTCTAGCTTTGCACGGGGGACTGAGTGGTAGGCATCCTTTATTACACTGTAGCAGTGGTCCAGTGTGTTTTTGTCCCTGGCGGGAAACTTTATATGCTCTGTATTTTGGCAGTTCTTTGCTGAGGTTTGCTCTGTTAAAGTCCCCAAGAACTATGAGAAGGGAGTCTGGGTGTTTATGCTCCATGTTAGTTATCTGGGCAGCCAGGTGTTGTAGCGCCTCACTAACACAGGCCTGAGGTGGGATGTAAACACCAACCAGAATGAATGAGGAAAACTCCAGCGTTGAATAAAATGGTTTGCAGTGTTTTCTAATTTGCATACGCTTTGCCCTCTAAAGAGCTGTTGTTATTGGGTTAATTCCTGTGTGTCAACCAGACAGTCGACTTGCCGACGTATTAGCTGGACATCTTCACCTGCGACTATCCCGGATGAGGATCGTTAAAACAGGCTCGAGTCCTCTGGCTCAGCTCCATGTGTTGCAGGCTCTCCTCCTGACTCTCCCTCCATCCTGTTAGGAGCACTGGAGGCTGACGATGATGAGGGATATTGTGTTAGAATGTCTGCACCACAGCGTTTACTTTCATTGTCTTGTATTCAGTCAAAAGTTTCCTAATGTTTGTATACTACAGTACACTATCAGTATACCCAAAGAGTGTTAAAATATAGTACAAAAGCTCAACTTTCAGTGTCTTAGGTGAACTTGACCGTACTAGAATGGGACCATTTTAAGTATACATAGGTGCATTACAAACATACCACTACATCATGTTTTAAGTCCTTTCTAATTTAATTTGACTTAATTTAAAGGAAAGAAAATATTAAGTTTACTTGTTTTTGTAATACAAATCCACTTCAAAAAACATATTTAAGTGTGTTAAAATAATGCTGCCACTTGTTATGAAAAATAAATCCTTGTATGTCAAAGGTTGTTGTGAGAAATAATGTTGCTCTTTAAAGCAAAACCTAGCATTTCTTACTGAAAGTTGCAAGAAAAAATGTATACAACAGGGAAAATATGAATGAGCACAAGCTTTTACTTGTTCACAAGAATCCCCCCAATAAGAGCAGATTTTCAAGATAATGTCTCAATCACTATATTGGCTTAACCTGCCCTTTTTACTTATAAGCTCCCTGTAAGACATCTCTGCATGAGAAACACTCAATACTGGATACTGGACTTAGGAAAGAAAATTTTGTTTCATGTGATTCCCTTTAAGAAACTGTTTCCAAGTAGTCCTTTCATTTGGAGGTTCTTTTCTGTAGTTTCCATTACCCACCTATTCAATTCAATTCAATTCAGTTTATTTTGTATAGCCCAGAATCACAAATTACAAATTTGCCTCAGAGGGCTTTACAATCTGTGCACATGCGACATCCTCTGTCCTTCCCTCACATCGGCACAGGAAAAACTCCCCTAAAAAACCCCTTTAACAGGGAGAAAAAAGGAAGAAACCTATGGGAGAACGACAGAGGAGGGATCCTTCTCCCAGGATGGACAGAATGCAATAGATGTTATGTGTACAGAATGAGCAGCTTAACAGTTCTTAGATACAACACATTCAATGTATATGACATGAATGATTCATATAATAAGACTACATATAATAACAGCAGAAATTATTACAGTAGAATTATAGCCATGAAAATAGGGATAGTAATGTGACTAATAATAATAATCGAAGTAGCAGTGGGTGTCAGTCGGCTCACAGCAGGAGGCACGACTACGGTCCAGGTACCACAACGTTTCATGGAAACCTGCAGAACGAGAAAGCAAAAAGGGCTTCAGGGTGGAAGTAAAGCTAAAATGCTTAATGGTACAGGTAATAGTAATAGTAATGTGACTAGTAATAATAATAATGGTGGTAGCAGTCGGTGTCAGCAGGGCCGTAGCAGGATGCACATCCACGGTCCAGGTACAGCCACGATTTATAGAAGCCTGCGAAGCGAGAAAGCACAAAGACTCCAGGGTAGAAGCAAGTCAATAAGCGTAATAGTACAGGCAATAATAATAGTAATGTGACTAATAATGATAGTGGTAGTAGTAGTGGGTGTCAGCAGGGCCTCAGTCGGTGGCACGATGACAGTCCAAATATAACCCCGATTCCTGGGAACCTGCGAGGTGAGAAAGCACAAGGACTCCGGGGAAGAAGCAAAATCAGTAATGTGCATAAATAGGAGATTAATACATAAAGAAGGAGGGAGAGAAGAGGAGAGAGGAGCTCAGCGTATCCTAGGTAGTCCCCGGCTGTCTAGGCATATAGCAGCATATCTAGGGGCTGGACCAAGGCGAACCTGAACCAGCCCTAACTATAAGCGCTATCAAAAAGGAAGGTCTTAAGCCTGCTCTTGAAAGTGGTGAGTGTGTCTGCCCCCGGACTGAAACTGGAACCTGGTTCCACAGAAGAGGAGCCTGATAACTGAAGGCTCTGGCTCCCATCCTACTTTTATATACTCTAGGAACCACAAGTAACCCTGCATTGATTGAGCGCAGCTCTCTAGTTGGGTAATATGGAACTATAAGTTCCTTAAGATAAGACGGTGCCTGACCAGTTAGAGCTTTGTAGGTAAGTAAAATAATTTTAAATTCTATTCTTGATTTAACAGGGAGCCAGTGCAGAGAAGCTAATACTGGAGTAATATGATCTCTTTTCTTAGTTTTTGTTAGAACACGTGCTGCAGCATTCTGGATCAACTGTAAAGATCTAAGAGACCTATTAGAGCAGCCTGATAATAAGGAGTTACAGTAATCTAGTCTAGAGGTAACAAATGCATGAACTAGTTTTTCTGCATCACTTTGAGACAGGATTTGCCTGATTTTCGCAATGTTACGTAAATGAAAAAAGGCTGTCCTTGAGATCTGTTTTATATAAGAGTTAAAAGACAGATCCTGGTCAAAGATAACTCCAAGGTTCTTAACGGTAGTGCTGGATGCTAGAGCAATGCCATCTAGAGAAACTATATCGTTAGATAATTGAATTCGAAGGTGATCTGGACCTAGTAGGATAACTTCTGTTTTTTCAGAGTTTAACATTAAAAAGTTACAGGTCATCCAGGTTTTTATGTCCGTAAGACATGCTTGAAGTCTAGAGAACTGGTTAGTTTCGTCTGGCTTAATTGATAGATACAACTGGGTATCATCTGCATAACAATGAAAGTTTACTGAGTGTTTTCTGATAATATTCCCCAAGGGAAGCATATATAAAGTAAATAAAATAGGTCCAAGAACAGACCCCTGTGGAACTCCGTGACTAACCCTGGTTTTCATCGAGCTTTCATTGTTTACATATACAAACTGAGATCGGTCTGATAAATACGACTTAAACCAGCTAAGTGCGGTTCCTTTAATGCCTATTAGATGCTCCAATCTCTGTAATAGGATTTGGTGATCAATGGTATCAAATGCAGCACTAAGGTCTAGCAATACAAGTACAGAGACAAGTCCTTTGTCTGAAGCTATTAGAAGGTCATTGGTAATTTTCACCAGTGCCGTCTCTGTGCTATGATTCACTCTAAATCCTGACTGAAAATCCTCAAATAAACTATTGTTATGCATAAAGTCACAGAGCTGATTTGCTACTGCTTTCTCAAGGATCTTAGAGAGGAACGGAAGGTTAGATATAGGTCTATAGTTAGCCAACACCTCTGGATCTAGAGTAGGTTTCTTAAGAAGAGGTTTAATTACAGCTAGTTTGAAGGCCTGTGGTACATGGCCCGTCAGTAAAGACAGATTGATAATTTCTAATAAGGAGTTGCTAATTAAAGGTAAAACTTCCTTAAGCAGCCTAGTCGGAATCGGGTCTAAGAGACAGGTGGAAGGTTTAGACTTAGAAATAGTTAAAGTCAATTGTTGAAGGTCGATGGGAGAAAAGCCATCTAAATATATTTCAGGTTCTACAGCTGTGGATCGATCGGTACTGGTTGAGGGCAGTAGATTATAATTTTTTCTCTAATAGTTAGAATCTTATCATTAAAGAAGTTCATGAAGTCACTACTACTGAGGTTTATAGGAATACACGGCTCAACAGAGCTGTGACTCTCTGTCAGCCTGGCTACAGTGCTGAAGAGAACCCTAGGGTTGTTCTTATTTTTCTCTATTAATGCTGAATAATAGGCTGCTCTAGCATTACGGAGTGCCTTCTTATATATTTTAAGACTGTCTCGCCAGACTAACCGCGCTTCATCCACATTGGTGGAACGCCATATCCTTTCAAGTTTTCGCGATATTTGCTTTAAATCGCGGGTTTGAGGATTATACCATGGAGCAAACCTCCTTTCTTTTATTAGCTTCTTTTTTAGAGGAGCTATAGAGTCTAGTGTCATTCGCAGTGAGCATGCAGCACTATCAACAAGATGGTCAATCTGAGACGGACTAAAGCTAGCGTAGGAGTCCTCTGTTATATTGAGCAATGGTACTGAATAAAACCCTGAAGAAATCGCTTCTTTAAATTTAGCTACAGCATTATCAGATAGACATCTAGTGTAGAAACTTTTGCCTAATGGCGTACACTCTGGTAGAACAAATTCAAAGGTTATTAGAAAATGGTCCGATAAAAGAGAGTTCTGTTGAGAGACAATTACATTTTCTACTTCAATACCATAAACCAGAACAAGGTCGAGGGTATGGTTAAAAGAGTGAGTCGGTTTATGTACAATAGAATCTAGTAATGAACCAAACGCAGTACTAAGGCTATCATTATACACATCCACATGAATATTAAAATCCCCTACAATAATAACTTTATCTGTCTTAAGGACTAAACTAGATAAAAACTCTGAGAATTCAGATAGGAATTCAGAATACGCACCTGGTGCACGATACACTATAACAAATAAAATTGACTTTAATGCTTTCCCGCTCGGGTTTGAAAGACTAAGAACAAGGCTTTCAAATGAGTTGTAATTTAATTTAGGTTTAGGGTTTATTAATAGGCTTGAGTCAAAGATAGCTGCTACTCCACCTCCTCGGCCTGTGCCTCGAGGAATATGAGTATTAATATAACTTGGAGGAGTTGATTCATTAAGGCTAACGTACTCTTCATGACACAGCCAGGTTTCAGTAAGACAAAATAAATCAATATGATTATCTGATATTAAATCATTTACAAGTACACCCTTAGATGACAGAGATCTAATATTTAAGAGTCCACATTTAACTGTCCTGTTTTGATGCACTGTTGCATCAGTTGCCTTAACTTTTATTAAGTTATTTTGTATAACTCCTCTTCTGTTGACTTTAAATAATTGAAGTGGCCGTGGGGCAGACACAGTCTCTATAGGGTTTTGGGTGGGTAAGTGGGTGGGTAACTGCTCCAAAGGAAGCGCAGAAAACAAACAAAAACATTTCATACTGAAAGATGCAGGAAGCAAACTTCCTTGTAAGAAACACTCGAAACTAGATAGCTGTAAAAAGAAAGATGGTTTTAAGTGATTCCCTTAAAGAATCTCTCTCTAAAAAGAATATTCTTCATTTTTAGGTAATTTTTTTCTGAGAAACTAGTTTTCAAAACCAGTTTCTAACTAAAAACTGGCAGTTACAAATTTCTACACAAAAATGTTTATAACTGACACATATAAATGACCACATGGTTTTACTCGATCTTCTTAAAAAATGACCCTGGAAAAAGCTGATTTTCATTCTGAGCTACTTTTAATGAACATATGGTGTTGTAATCACTATACTGGCTTAACCTGCCATTTACCCCTCTAACCATAAACTGCATAAATGTTTAAGAAAAGATGGGTTTATGGGAATCCCTTTAAGAATCAGCTTCTAAATAGCAGAATTTTCTTTGTTAGCTTTCTTTCATAAAAAACAGTAGTTTTCATCTCTGTACTGGCTTACGGTCTCATTTCTTACTGAAAGCTCAAAATTGGATAAATATGAACGACCACATGGTTTTACTAGATTTACTTTAAGATTAACATGATTCTTCCTTTGGGGTGAATGTGACTCAGTAGTAGAGCGGATTGTCCTTGAAACAATCGTTGGTTTGATCCCTGGCTCCGCCATCCATCTCGATGTGTCCTTGGGCAAGACACTTAACCCTAAATTGCTTCCGCAGGCTGTGCCTACAGTGTGTGAATGGGTGTGGATGATTAGTTAGAGTCCTGATGTGTGGGTGGCACCTTGCATGGTAGCCCCTGCCATCAGTGTATGAATGGGTATGAATGGATGAATGATGACATGTAGTGTTAAAGAGCTTTGAGTGGTCAGAAGACTAGAAAAGAGATATACAAGTCCAGAGATATACAATATATACAAGTCCAGTTCGGACCTGGTGGATGCCCATGCTAGCATCAGCCGGGCTATGAAAATCTATGTGTAGCAGCACGTGCTGCTGACCTCTGTGGACTTTGTATCTTAAGTGTAAGGGCGCAGCATGCATCCCGGGGAGGTCATCCTACTACAACAACCGAACGTTAGTCTGACCGAAAAATACATTTTATTCCTCCATTTGACGCCGAAAAGGTGCCACTGCGACGGATGAAGTGGCATGACTTTGAAGGCGTCTGTTATGTCAGCCTTCCCTAGCCATGCGCCTGTACCGGCTAACTTGATGAGCTGGATTTCATTGTCGACGGTTGCGTAGAATAGGGAAAAAGGAGCGAGAGGTATAAGGCTATTAATGCTTGGAGCGCTATTGTCGTGTGGGGCTGACGAGTCTATTATCAAGCGCTTTTTTCCGGAATATTTTCGAGTTGCTATGCCAATGGGGTTAATACGGAAAGTGGAAAAGGGAGAACTATCAAAAGGCCCGATCATTCTTGACTTCTCTAGCAAATAATTGGTCCACTTTTTCTGGTTCTTGCAAAGCAGATAGAAGGTTCTTACAGACATGGGATATTTTTGGAAGAAAGCTTAAACCTGCAAAAAAAACCTTGGACTAAACCAGTGATTAAATAATTCACAAAACAACGATTTGGATGCTTCTTCAACTTTTTTCCGAGTTCATGGACGTTGACGGGTGTTGAAGGTTTATTCAGTTCTTTTTCACAAGCCGAGTGCGACGGGGACACATGAACCTGGGGTGGCTGTCTCCGCAATAACTTTCCGCGGTTCCATTCCTCGCTGAAGGAGGGGCGAGGAGCCTGTCCAGGCTGGGCTTGCTTCTGGGTTGCTGTTTTAGGGCAGAGGCTCGCTGTGTGAGAAAATGAGCCGCATACGAAGCAGGAAAGGGCCTGATGTCCTGTGAAGTGTCTGCTTATGACAGCCAGATCGATAGCGGACCAGTCCAGTCGTTGGTTGAATTTTTGGATGTACAACGCCGCTTTTGCAGAGAATGATTTGTGGTACTCGTAAAAGAGGGTTCCCCCATAAGACAGTGCCAGGTCGGAAATGATGGCTAGGTAAGTGTCCAGTTTGGACCTACGGTCAGGATATACTTCGCATATGACATCTCTGAATACGCCGAAAGCAACGTTGAACTCGGGCATAGTCAGGTTCTTTAACAGTCTGGGATTGCTTTCTTTCAGAGTGACTGAGACATCTCCACAGTCAACGGTACGTCTGTCGAAAATATCGGTTGAATACAGCAGAATTTTAGTTATGCAAGGATTTGATTCCTTAGGTGAGGAGAGATTGCAGCGGCAGGTGGAAAGAATGGCACTCCGGTTGGAGCGGCAGGGACTGCAGTTCCCAGCGTCCTATGCGGCGTGACGTCTATTGGATGTGCGCCGGTAGCCCAGGTGGCAGCGTGGAGTCTCGCAGCAGGAGCGGTTGTTGACACTGGAAACGGAGTTTGTAGTTGGCAGTTGGAACGGTTTTCCAAAACCTGGAGGCGGACATCCATCTCGCTGATGGACGACTGGATATTGGTGAGGGCGGCGAGGACCGGGTCTTCACCCTGATGATCGGTGTACGTCTGGAGTCTCGCTCTTTTAGCAGCGGTGGTAACGCCAGTGGATGCAGAGGCATTAGCGTTGACGGTGGTGCGAGGACAGTTCTTCTTTTTGGATGAATGTTTCGTAGGAGTGGGGAGAGGAGCGACAAGAGGAACTGCGGCCAGATCGATGACGTTAGCTACAAAAAATTTGAAAAGTTCTTTGTGACTTGCCCAGAGGGGAGCGGGGATGTTGTGGCCAAACAGAGCGTCGAGGATTTTTGACACTGGCCAGTTTTTTATTGATGGAGGGTTTTTTCTTGCCAGGCGAGAGCTGCAGCGAATGTTATGGCTTTCTTCAGCCCTTTCGTCTGACAGTTCCTCGTCATCCTGGGTTTCCAGGATACACTCCTCTTCGATATTGTAGCCATCGTCTGGCTCGAGATGAGACATGATCAGCACGGATATGGCAAGTAGCATGATTAAACGGATCACTTTAGCTTTCATTACCTTTAGATGATAGCTTTGCCAGCGGTATGGTCGTAACGCATTGGTGTAACAAGGATCAGTGAGAAGGGAGCCATATTTAAACGGACTGCCTTTGGTGAGAGTGAGCAGTGATTGGTGTGTGGCCGATTAGAAGCTATGATTTGATCGGCTGGCTGTCAGCTGGTTACAGCTGGGGGCGTATGACTTCCGTGTCTGCATGAACTAACGCTAAGCTTCATTTCTTATTTGGCATCTTATCAACAGGGAAAAGAGGTGCTTGGGATAAACGTAGACTCTTGAAATTTTGCAAATCAATCTGATTCGGTGAAAATTGCAAGCTGTTTGGGGTGTCGGGCTGAGGTCGGACCAATTGGCTCGATAGCGCCCCCTTTTGACTATCCCCAACGCTGTGTTTCTGCTAGCTGTGTGACATTTGGTATGTAACATGATGGGACGTACAGAAAATCCAGTGAGACCTATGCCCTAAACCCAACAGGAAGTCGGCCATTTTGAATTTGATGACGTTTTTTGACCATTTCAAGGCGACGTACTTTAACAAACTCCTCCTAGAGATTTAACCCGTTTGACTTAAAATTCGTTCAGTATGATCTTAAGAGCTTTGCAGTCAAAAGTTATCAAAAGATCAAAAAGTTATCGAACTATGTATCCGTGGCGTCGCTTTCAAAAAACACCCTTCGCCACGAAACAGGAAGTTGTTTTAACTCGGCCGTACATTGTCTAATATGCTCAAATCTTTTCATATGTCATGCCATCCTGACCATGAAGACATCTTTATGTCAATTTAGAATCATAGTAATAGCCCACCTAGTGGCAACAGGAAGTTACATGTTGTTTACTCTTACATCCTACTTTTCACAAATTAATCAGATCCCTGTCAGAAAAGCCTTAAGACCTTGATAATGCTTCATTGGGAAGATTGTAAGAATTCGTTGAAGGGCGGCGACGTGGCGGCTCAGCAAATTTCGATCTCGCCGTGAACGAATAAACTGATGTAACTCGACTCCACAAGGTCAGATCTTTTCCATATGTCACATGTTTAATGAGACTCCAGGCCTGAAGACATATACAGTCCAATTTTGAATGATAGTCATAGCGCCACCTTCTGGTAACAGGAAGTTACTGATGCTATACTTTGGCTTGCCACAATTAGTAGGTAAACCAGATACATCTCAAATTTATTCCACACATTTCCTGATGCCAGTGTTGTGTGTGAAAGACTGACACGCACACGTGTTTAGATCGTACACTGCATTTCTTTACTTCAGTCTCATGTGTCGATCAACACTTCCTTGTTTACAATGCCCGCGCATTACACGTCACGTCGCATCCCATAATAATCACACAGTCTCTTAAAGGAACCGTAACCACTATTTAGTAACATACAGCAAACCCATGTATCACAGTGTGGCCATGTTATTAGAACATAACATTTTCCTCCCCCCACGAAAAGCAAACAGCATACCACCCCAACTAACAACCAACCCAAACATTCGTCAAGAAAACTGAACATCTAATCAAGATATCAAAATGTACTAGGCAAGAATCTGTGAAGACAACCGCTAGACTAAACATGGTAATTCGTGACATAGTCCTGCAAGGCAACAGGCCGAGCCCTGGCCCGCACCGGCCTCGGGTCCGGCACCACAACCTCCTGGCGTGGTGCTGCGGGGGGTGCAACCAGGGCCGGGGGTGGGCCCGGATCAGTGGCCACATTGCGGGGGAATGGTGACTGGGCTCGTGCCGTGGCCAAGTGCTCAGAGAGGGGTGCCGGGACTTTCCTCAGCCTACTAGCATGCCACCGTGATCCGTCGTCGAGCAGAAATGTGGCGTGGCGGGGCCAAGAAGGCGACTGATCTGTCTGGGTTGGGACCAGAACGAAGCCAACTTGTTGTGTCGCTGCGGCCGTCGAGCCCTGACCCAGTCTGAGACCTGAAGGGACGGTGGCCTCGCCCTGCACTTCTTGTCCACCCTTTCCCTCGTCTTCTGCTGCCGTGCAGCAACAGTCTCTCGGATTCGGGCCAGGGAGGGCATGGGAAAGTCACTATTTGGTGCTCGGAGCCTGTGTAATGGCAGTCCCAATTCTCGTCCGAGCATCAGAAACGCTGGTGATACAAGCGTGGTGGAGTGATGGCTTGCTCTGTAGTGCAGCAAGGTCTGGTTGAGTGCCTCCTCGAATGCACAGCCTTGGGCCAGGTGTGCACGAATCCCGTTCTTCAGTGTTGCATTAAAACGCTCTACTCCACCGTTGGCCTGTGGGTGGTAAAAAGCGGTTCGGATGTGCTTGACACTCCTGCTGGCAAGAAAGTCAGAGAACTCCGCAGATGTCATCTGCGGGCCATTATCTGTTGTTATGGCCCGAGGCACGCCCCAGCGGGCAAAGAGGCCATCCAGTATCCGAACCATGACGTGCGACGTCACCGTCCCCACTGGCACAACCTCCGGCCACTTAGAGTGGAGGTCGTAAGCGACCACCAGGAAGCGCTGGTGGTGGGGAACACCACGGCCATGGATTTCCCCACAGATGTCCAGCTGTACATGTTCCCAGGGACGTGAAGGCCAGGGGAGCGGTTGCAGGGGTGGGGTTGAAGGGGTCCGGTTTTCCCACTGAGGAGGCACGCTGAGCAGTCCTGGACCAGATGTTCAATATCGCGGTCGATGGCTGGCCACCACACCAACTCACGGCACCGCTGCTTGAGTTTCACGATTCCCAGGTGACCCTCATGTGCCATTGACAGGACACGTGCACGCAAAGTGTTTGGGACGACGGTGCAGAGCCCCCTCGAGACACACGTGTCTGCCCAGCAGGAGAGCTCATCTTTCACCCGAGCAAACGGTTTCAACTCTTCCGGGATGTGGGACGGCCAGCCGTTTCTGATGTAGGTGCACAGCTTGGATAGTATCGGGTCTCGTCCTGATTCAGTGTTCAGTTCCTCCAGTGTGACTACTGGCTGCAATGGTGCATAGAGCGCTTGGATGAGAGCTGGTTCTTCATCGTGTGATGGTACAGAAGGGTTTGGGGCTGCGATGGAGCGAGAAAGGAGATCTGCCACCACGTTTTCCCTGCCCGGCGTGAAGATGAGGTCATAGTGGTACTGGCGGAGGCGTTCCGCCCAGCGATGGAGTCGGAGAGGCTTGTGTCCCGAACCTGACGTGGAGAGCACCGTTGTGAGGGCCTGGTGGTCCGTCCTGATGGTGAAATGACGGCCATAGACATACATGTGCCACCTCTCGCACGCCCACACACAGGCCAATGCTTCACGTTCACCCACGGAGTACCGCTGCTCAGTGGGTGTCAGGGCCCGAGATGCGAAGGCGATTGGCCTCTCCGTGCCGTCATGAAGCTGCGACAGGACAGCTCCAACTGCAGCAGTGGAGGCGTCGCAGGTGATGAAGGTTGGGCTCGAGAGGCTGAAATGGGCGAGAACAGGAGGTGAGGTTAATTGTTTTTTCAGCATGAAAAATGACTCAGAGCACTGTGGTGACCAAGCCCACGGCTCCTCCTTCTTCAGGAGCTGGCGGAGGGGTGCTGTCGTTTGTGAGTAGTTGGGCAGGAAACGCAAATAATAAGCCGTCATTCCTAGGAACGATGCAACCTGTGTGATGGAGGTTGGTTCAGGGATGCGTTGTATTGCGTCAACGTTGGAGGAGAGAGGTGCAATGCCATCAGCTGAGAGGCGGAATCCAATAAAGTCCACAGTCGGTACTGAGAAGAGACATTTCTCCCCGTTCAGTGTCAGGTGATGTTTGGTGAGGGCCACAAACACTCTGTGTAAGCGGGCATCGTGGGTGGCTTGGTCTGGCCCATGCACCACAATGTCGTCCAGGTAAACTGCTGTCCCCGGGACCCCAGCGAGAATTGTAGACATGACCTTTTGGAAGCAGCTGGGGGCAGAGCTAAGACCAAACGGCATGCGTGTGTACCTGAACACCCCAGCGTGTGTCACAAATGCTGTCAGGTCCCGGCTGGCCGGGTGAAGAGGAACTTGCAGGTAGCCCTGGCGTAAATCCAACTTTGTGAAGACCGTTGATCCATGGAAAAGAGAGGTGAGCTCCTCAGCTGTAGGTAAAGGATATTTGTCTGGAATGACAGCTTTGTTGACCTGTCGCAGATCCACACAGACCCGGAGGCCCCCTGACTTTTTCTGTGCAACCACCAGGTTTGAGATCCAAGGTGCTGCATTTATTGGCTCGATGATGCCCTCTTCTAGCAGGGAGGTGAGCTCTGCAGTGACGCCCTCCCGGAAGGTGAGTGGCAGGCGCCTGAGGGGCTGCATAACTGGTGTCACGGCAGGGTCAACCAGGGGCCGATGAGTGAATGCTGTCAAGCAGCCCAAGCCGTCGAACAGCGCTGGCCACTGCTGGTGCATCGTTGGGAAGACCTGCATTATAGCTCTTCCACTATTGTCCATCAGAGAGAAGCCCAGTGCAATGAAGAGATCGAGGCCAAGAAGGTTGGTTCCCCGCTGTGCCACATGAAAAGGGAAGGAGGGAAGGTGTATCGTACCATAGCGGACAGGCAGGTCAATTGTGCCCACAATCTCGATGGCAGAATTTGCATATCCCCGCAAGCTTGTGGATGGGGGTCCCAGTGGCATGCGGGAAAATAATTTCCTGTATGTGGCCAAATTGAGGAGCGACGCTGCAGCCGCAGTGTCCAGGATGAGTGGCACGCTTACCTCCCCCAGCCGCACTGTGCAAGTTTTGAATGATACTCGTGTAGAACGAATATTACTAATTTCTGTGTATCCGGAAGTGGACTGAGGAAGCCTGTGCTGCCGTGCTTCATTGGTTGGAGCTGAACGACAGACTTTAGCAAAGTGGTTTAATCTAGAACAGTTTCTGCAAACCTGTCCACGGGCAGGGCACTGTGATGCTCTTGTAGCATGAGAACTGGATCCACAGTTGCCGCAATTGCGTCTGGAGCCCACAGTGGGGCGCTGTCTATTCATTTGTTGCACAGGCAGGCTGTCACCGCTATCAGTGGACGGGAAAAACTGTGACGTTTCTGCGCGCTGCAGCTGTTGCGTTAACGCTGTGTGGTGAGCAGGGCCGGTCAGCAGAGTAGAGCATTCCAGAGCACATTCCACTTGCAACGCTATTTTGATTGCATCAGTCAGTGTCAAATCATCAGGTTCCATAAGCAGTTTTTCCCGTGTCTTGTCACATGACGTGCCTTCTATCAGCTGGTCTCTGATCATTTGGTCATGCAATGCTCCATACTCACAGGCTCGTGCCAGCTCACGTAGGTCAGCTACAAAAGTCTGTATGGACTCGCCGGGTCGTTGGTGGCGCTTCCTGAGTCTGTACCGCCGTATCAGGACACGTTGTTTCCCAGAGAAATGGTCCGTCAGCAGCTTGACTGTATCCTCGAAAGCTGTTGCTGAGCCGAGCGCTCCAAGAACACGCTGGCCCTCGGTACCGAGGCAGTGGACGAGGATAGCGGTCTTTCGCTTGTCGGGAAGCTCGTCGTCGGAGAATCCGAGCGCATCAACATAGGCATTAAAACCTGTCAGCCACCGTGTCCATGGCACTGCGGGTTCCCCGGGCACCGCGAGAAGGCTAAATCCAGCCATCCTTGTCGCCAAATGTTGTGTGTGAAAGACTGACACGCACACGTGTTTAGATCGTACACTGCATTTCTTTACTTCAGTCTCATGTGTCGATCAACACTTCCTTGTTTACAATGCCCGCGCATTACACGTCACGTCGCATCCCATAATAATCACACAGTCTCTTAAAGGAACCGTAACCACTATTTAGTAACATACAGCAAACCCATGTATCACAGTGTGGCCATGTTATTAGAACATAACAGCCAGCCCATAAAGCATTTGACGTTTCGTGAAACACTGTTGCCGTGGGGACGCATTCTTCGCAGTGAAAAACGAAGATGTTTTTGAGGGATTAAAAATGCTCGAAACACAACCAAACTTTGCACACACGTTTAAAACAAGAAATGTAGTTATCTCATATGGTTTTAATGCATCAGAGTGGCAAGTCAACTCGATAGCGCCCCCTACAAAATTTTGACGAAGCAGCCCCGGCAGTACGTTGCAACTAGATGTATGAAATTTGGTAGGCACATGTATCACATGTAGCCTTAAAATAAAGTCTCTTGGAGCCATGCTCTAAACCCAACCGGAAGTCGGCCATTTTTTATTTTGTATGAATTTATTTTGTAATTTTTGCCATTTCCAGGCGCTAAACTTTAATGAACTCCTCCTAGGGAATTCATCGGATCCACTTCAAATTTGGTCAGTACAATCTTAAGACCCTAGTTATCAAAAGTTTGTTTTTCCGCGGAACGCCATTACCACGGTCCACATCCCGTATGTCCGATTGACTTGAAATTCTACAAACATATCCAGTTCCATCTGTTCTACAAACCACGCCCTAACTTTTAGGTTCAGCCTCCTAGATTTTCCACCATTTCGAATTTGTTAAAAACACATTTCTGCGTACTCCTCCTAAATGCCAAGTCCTATTGCTTCCGATTTGTCTGTGTGTTATCACTCAATCAATATCATCAATAGTTATAAAAAGCTTGTTGATATCTCTTTGCATTTACAAGATATGGAGCAGTGAACATAATAGGGGCATGGCTTTGTACAACAACACAATTATATTGAATACCGTTTGGCTTATCATCACCAAATTTGCAGAATATGTCGGCATCGCATCCTTTAACACAACCTGACATTTTCATTCCATTCATCCAATAGGGGCCGCTACAGTAATTTGGTCATTTTCTGTATTTTCTAAGCATTTTCCATCATTTTTGGGCATTGTGTCGGGCTTGTGTAGGTGTATCTGATGTCAGCACACAGACAGAATTGGAGAAGACAGAGATTGCAATCCTTCTAGAGGACCAGCAACTTCTTGATGAGCTGTTTAAGGAAGGATTTTTATATTGTTTGTATAGTATTCATTGTTGCTGTGTTTTTATAAATAACAGTTGTATTTTTAATTTTGTTCATGTGGTTCTTTTTTGTCTATTGAGGGTTAATTTGAATATGTATATGTGTATTTGTCATTAGATAAAAGGAGGTAGCAACGTAGAGAAAGAACTGGGCTTTTTAACACAATGGACATTTTTTTCTAAATGAGACTGTTTTCCCAAAGCTAACATCATACTTTATGTCCATAGTTCCTCTACACAATTTACTTTCATATTGACAAATATCATTAGATATTGCGTAGAGCTTCAAAACTCAGGTTGACAGTATATACAGCACTCATTAAGATAACAAATATGTTATAACATAATGTATTGTTGAGTAACACAGGATGAATACCAAAAAGGTGTGTTTATTTTTGCCAATAACTGTTCAGTTACAAGGTTCAGTCAGTTTATTCTAAATTAAATGATATTTATGTATTGTCACTTTATACTATACTAAACTATCTTGTGGATAAAACCTCACCTCACTGTCGCCAGTATGAAAGCGTACAATAGTGTTTAAGACCATTCTTTTATTAACATCATATGATAAAACCAATTCATCTGAAGGCAAGGCCTGTTACTGTGGGGAGACTGCATAATGACAACGGACCTGAGCGTAAATCAGGAATCTGTAAAAGACGGTACATTCACAATAGTTGTTTAAAGCTTGACGCCACACATTATAAAATATAAAGCTGTAAATGCAACGACTGTATGCAGGAGACAGTTTTACAAAAGAGTGATAACAGAAAAAACGTATTTGTATGAAGAGGTTTATTCAACACAGGACGCATACTTTCTAAAATATATCCATGCATATTTTCAGCAGGTACTGTATGATAGCTGATAATTACCTGCTTCTCATAACCAATAAGATAAGATAAGATAAGATAATCCTTTATTAGTCCCGCAGCGGGGAAATTTGCAGGCTTACAGCAGCATAGAGTAAAGTGCACACAAGAGACATAGTAGAAGAAAGACAAGATAAAAAAAAAAAAAAAAAAACCCCAAGTATTATAAATAAGCAATAAGAAACAGTAGAAAAACAACAATAACTGAAATATTATATTTACAGACAGAAAAAAACTATTTTAACTATTATTGCACAGTGTAATGTATTGCACCGGTTTTTATTGTCATGTTATTATTGTCATGACCACATGACCATGTGGTCATGTGGTCTGCTGGGAGCAGAGCTGGTTGTGCAGCCTGACAGCAGCAGGAAGGAAGGACCTGCGGTACCTCTCCTTCACACACCGGGGGTGAAGCAGCCGGTGGCTGAAGGAGCTGTACAGAGCTGCCAGAGTGTCCCGCATGGGGTGAGATGTGTTGTTCATCAGGGATGATAGCTTGGCCATCATCCTTCTGTCTCCCACCACCTCCACCGTATCCAGTGGACACCCCAGCACACTGCTGGCCTTCCTGACAAGCTTGTTGAGTCTCTTCTTGTCGGCTGCTGAGATGCTGCTGCTCCAGCAGACCACTGCATAAAAAATGGCTGATGCCACCACAGAGTTGAAAAAGGTCCTTAGGAGTGCTCCCTGCACTCCAAAGGACCTCAGTCTCCTCAGCAGATAGTCTGCTCTGACCCTTTTTATAAAGTGCATTTGTATGACTAGTCCAGTCCAGTTTATTGTTCAAGTGAACACCCAGGTACTTATAAGATTGCACAATCTCAATGTCCTGTCCCTGGATGTTCACTGGTTCCGGAGGACAGTGTTTACCCCGGCGGAAGTCCACCACCAGCTCTTTGGTTTTACCAGAGTTGATCTGGAGGCGGTTCCGCCGGCACCATCCTATGAAGTCCTGGTTTAGTTCTCTGTATTCCCTCTCATCGCCGGCGGAGATGAGGCCGACGATTGCAGAGTCGTCAGAGAACTTTAGCAGGTGGCAGGTAGCAGAGTTGTATGTGAAGTCCGATGTGTATATGGAGAAGAGGAATTCAATTCAATTCAATTCAGTTTATTTTGTATAGCCCAGAATCACAAATTTGCCTCAGAGGGCTTTACAATCTGTGCACATGCGACATCCTCTGTCCTTCCCTCACATCGGCACAGGAAAAACTCCCCTAAAAACCCCAAAAAAGGAATGGAGCCAGAACGGTTCCTTGTGGGGCCCCCGTGCTGCAGGACACCCGATCTGACTCACACTCCCTTATCCTCACATACTGTGGACGGTTGGTGAGGTAGTCCAGGATCCACGCAGTGAGGTGGTGGTCCACCCCGGTCTGCTCCAGCTTGTCCCTCAGAAGCAAAGGCTGGATGGTGTTGAAGGCACTGGAGAAGTCGAAGAACATGACTCTCACAGTGCTTCCAGCCTTTTCCAGGTGAGAAAGGCATCCTTGTAGTAGGTAGATGACAGCGTCATCCACCCTGATGCCAGATTGGTAGGTGAACTGAAGAGGGTCCAAAGATGAGATCAGCCGAGGTTTGTACACAGGCCGGAGGTGTACCAGGTTGTGGTCAGATCTTCCCAGGGGAGGGAGGGGTGTTGATGTGTATGCCTCCTTGGCATACAGTAGGTCCAGGGTTCTGTTGTCTCTGGCAGTGGGGCAGGTGATGTACTGGGTGAAGATGGGCAGAGTGGAGGACGGAGGGGCATGGTTAAAGTAACCAGAGAGGAGGAGGAGGGCATTGGGGTGTTGTGTCAGCAGCCTGCTTATCGCCGAGTGTATGACGTCACAGGCCGCTTCTACGTTAGCAGAGGGGGGAATATACGCAGTCGTCATGTTAAAAGTTTTTAAAAAAACGTCAGTTGAAAGTGTGTTATCATTTTTGCACATTGGTTAAAACTCTTAATACAACTGCTGATAACTCTTCAGACTGGTAGTTAACCATTACTATTACTTTTAATAATACTACAACCTAAATTCCCAAACAGCCCTGTATATACATGTTAACTTCAGCAAGGTTATGATGTTACTTTTTTTAATGTAAATTTTTTCAGAGGTGTTGGTCCATCCCATGTATATGAAGGGTAGACTAAATATTAGAAACACCTCTCAGTATAACGTTACAGTTCAACAGCACCACAAACCAAGCTGACACAAAAAATAAATCACCACCTCTCTAAAACATTAAATAAAGACTTTATATAATATTAAACTGCATTAGTTTTTAACCTAGGTGTGCCAAGTAAACTGTCAAGTCTACATATAAATGATAGTAGACAGGTTAAAAAGCATAGGATGATTAGACAAACGTACAAAGCTAGAGAGACAGGCTAATATGGCCCGTCCTCCTCTTCAGCTTCTCTATAAAGCACACCGACAGCAACGGCAACCAGCCTCTGATCCATTTTGATGTCCTAATCATTTTTTATATTATAATTATATCATTATATATTATATTATATCATTTTTGTTTCATTATATTATATATTATATCATATTATATTATATATTATATCATTATATATTATATATTATATCATTTTCGTTTTATTGTCAATATATATTACAGTGAAGATAACCGGAGTAGACAGGAGCCATGGCTCTGGACAGGAGTTGGTGACGTCATCAAGTTCGCTGCTGTTCCGATTGCAAAATGACCGTACTGCGTCCTCGCATCCTCGGGAGTTTGTACTCCTGAGTCGAACTATCCAAGTCTGAACTAGCAAGTTTGCAAGTCCAAACTTGACAATACTTGGTATTGAGAAAGAGCCTATGAATAGGACCCTTATTTTGACAACTTCCGGTTACCGGCGCAAGTGATTGATGGGCTCGTCCCGTTTTGCTTTACGCAGAGAGTGCGCGAGAGAGAGGTTTTGAATTTGAATTAGAATTTGAATCTGAGTTAGAGACGAACAACACACACACGGAGAGAGAGAAATACATACTTCAGAGGAGAAACTGAAAACGCGGTGGACGCACGTGACTTCCTTTTTTCTCGAACATTAAGCTAGACGTTAGTTACTGACGAGAGAACGGCGCTAGCTTAGCATGCTAACTTAGCATGCTAACTTTGATATCTGTTGTTTCATGTCACGTTACTTATGTAGCGTCATGTACTCTTACTTTGTCCGTCTTTCAAGGGTGCTACAATAAGGTATGTCGCTATCAGTGGTGTGTAACGTAACTCAGCACTAGAAGAAGAGCTCTCTTGCTGTTAGCAGCTAGCGGCAGCATGAAGATTGTTAGCTACTGTTCGTCTTACCGGAGCTAATAGGGCTAACCGCTAATGCAGCCGACACTGTCACCATTTTTTTTAAAAACATCGCTTTATTAAGTCTGTTCTTAAATTCAATGTATTGTTTAGTGGTTGTGCTGTTTTAGCAAACAGCTGCTTTCTTTATCTGATATTTTCCGTTGTATTTGCGGAGGCTATTCTTTGCAGGCATCTTGCGCAATTGGCTGAGTTCTGAAACTATGCTTCTCAGTATAGTTTGTATGTGTTTATTCTGTATGTGAAGTACTTTGTAACAAATATTAACGTTATTATTATTATTATTATTATTATTATTAGCAACTTCACCCACCAGCACCCAAGCCACGGGTGTCTCCCAGACCATCACTGCCAGAGTTCTCTCCAAAGATCGTTGTGAAGGGAGAGGTCACCGTGCCACATCGACAAGAACCATTTGGGTGGACACTTGTCGGACGGGGCAGGAAGGTAACTGTCAAGTTGTCTTCTCTAACATGTGCAGTTCCCCACTTGAAAGGGATTGGTGAGTCTATCTGAAGAATTCCACTGGAATTCACTCAAATGACCAAACAACATTTACTTTTTCCTCCTTTTATTCTGGTAGGTTAAGCATTTTTGTTTCTTCAGTCATTGAGCAAATAAGCTCCTAAGCTCTCAAGCTCTCAAGGTGAAAAACCTTTAAAAGAAAAAACACAGAAAAAAGAAAATCCATATATATTCAATATAGAAATTAATACACACAGACGAAGCATCCCTGATAGTTTGTGATTAAGCACCAGTGCCATATTCTTATATAAACATGAATGTTTTTAATGCCCATACAGCTCCCATAACTGTCTACCTAACACCAGCAACGCACTTTTACTTCAATTTAGTATAAAAAGTGAACCAGGATGTCCTCGTGACCCCATCACCAAACTATCAAACGTCTTTTTCTATCACCCTTCACCGTTGTGACGCCCTCAATACATGTGCTGGATATATTTTGGCAATAAGCTAAACGCCTTTTGTTCATCAAAACTCTGGAGACAGTCATCCATTTGCCAACAGGTTTATTGACTAGAAAAGGGTGAAACTGAGAACAGACAAAAAGGTATAATCAGAATTATGCTTACTGTAAATATCTTTAAATACACTGTAAACATACTTGTCATGTCACTTACATTGCTCTTTTTTAAGCCTTTTTAACTTACTCATGTTTACATATGTATTGCATATTTATTGTTTATTTATCATGTATTTATTAATAACTGTCAATCAAGTGATCCATAACAGTTGTATTTTAACATGTCTATGTTGTACACATGTACTATGAACTCCAAGTGACCGTATGTATAGCATGCGCTACGCTAGAAATCAAGCGAGATTAGCTTGGTAGCCATATAACGTCAATCTACACAAAACGACTTTTTATGACAAATAATGAATTATAATCGAACATAAGGACATAAGATGACTGTACATACCGACGATGCTACGTATGGCATGAGATGTAAGCAGATGTTTACTGATGGAAACAGACAGTTGATCACTAGCTGTTCTCTGCAATGTGCCTCATTTACTTCCAAAACATGACTTCCTGTGTCAACTTCCTGTCTTTCTTAAAGGGACCACTGCCTGACATAGAAAACAGTAAATGTACTTAGAAAACCATTAGGAACTAAAACTATGGTAACAGAACACTCCCCGCCTGGCGGGATTATACCGCCACCACTCAATAGTCCATAACCGTTACTATGGCTTGTTCTTGGGAGCTAAGAGCAGGACTACCTCGTTTACAGGCCGCATTAACATTTTAGTCCCGTCTTTCCTGGAGACTTTGATCTCCACCTTGCATACTCTGCTGTCTTTGCTGGGAAAAACTTGAGTGATAAGTCCTAGAGGCCATTCATTTCTCTTTAGTTGGTCGTTCTTGAGAAGCACAATGCTTCCAGGCTGGAGGTTTGGCTGGGAAGACTGCCACTTCCTTCGTGGCTGAAGTGTAGACAGATATTGCTTCTTCCATCTATCCCAACCCTCCATGAACAGTCGTCCCTGGTGTTGCGTTTTCTGATGGTAATGTCTGACCAAAAGCGTTGCTATATGGTGCTTGCCAGGGATGATGAGGTGTTTTTTCTTCTGACTGGAGTTCTGCTTCTCTGACCCGACCTCCGACTCTCAGGAGGCCATTAGTATCGATAAAGGGATCTAAACCTTTGAGAGGACTGTCTTTAGAGAAGTTTTCCCCCTTCCTTACACAGACGTACTCTTGAGTATATGTCTCTTCTTGAACTGCATGGATGACGGTTCTCTTAGCCTGCGAGAGGTGCTCAACTGAGATTGCTGTGTGGCAATGATGCCAGCCTTTGCAGCCACTGGCTTTGGTTGCAGGATTCTTCTTGAACAGAAGGGCAATATGAGTAAGACGAGCAATAGTGTGGATCAGTGAGTTCCAGCTAGAGAACTTAGAGAAGCGGTGAGACCCCAGTTGTTTGCTCAACGTGGTTGTTTTCAGTGTAGAGACCTGAGGGCGGATCTCTCCATCCAAAGAGGGCTTCACTAGCTCGAAAGTGCTTTCCTTAGGATGGGCTTGCAGAGGGCGTTTCAGAAACGCCGGTCCATGAAACCAGCTGGTGCCTGAGAGATGTGTAGCAGTGACAGACCGTGTGGCAATGTCGGCAGGATTTACATCTATTGGTACATAATGCCACTGCTGGGGATGAGAGAAGCCTCTTATCCTCCGGACTCGATTACTGACGTAAACATAGAAGAGTCTGGTGTCGTTACTGATGTAGCCCAATACTACCTTGCTGTCACTGTAAAAGGTAATGTCATCCAACTCCATGTCAATCTCTGAGGAAATTAACTCGGCAAGTTCCACCGCCAAAACTGCAGCACACAGCTCAAGTCTTGGAACTGTATGTTCAGGGAGGGGAGCGAGCTTGGCCCTGCCCATGACGAAGCTCACATGAATGATTCCGTTGATATCTGTCAGTTTGAGATAGGCAACAGCCGCGATTGCCATTGTGGAAGCATCGCAAAAGACAATTAGCTCTCTACATGATGCCTCTGTGGGAGAGATGTCTGTGGGCTTTGGGATCTGGAGACTGGTCAAATCGTTCAATGAGGATCGCCAAGTATTCCACCTGTCTTCCATCTCCTGAGGGAGGGGTAAGTCCCAGTCACTGTTGTCCTGAGTAAGCTCTCTTAGGATTGCCTTGCCTTGAATGGTGACTGGGGCTATGAATCCCAGAGGATCATAGATGCTGTTCACGGTCGATAGGACGCCTCGACGAGTGAAAGGCTTCTCGTCGTTGGCTGCCTTGAAAGGAAAGGTGTCAGACATTAGGTCCCAGTTGAGACCCAGGCTACGCTGCATAGGAAGCGCGTCAGAGCCGAGGTCCAGGTCTTTGAGGTGGTTGGCGTGGTCCTGAGATGGAAAGGCTTCCATTACCTCTCTTTTGTTTGACGCAATTTTATGCAGTCGCAAATTAGAGTTTGACAGAATATCTTGTGTCCTCTTGAGCAAGTCCACTGCGGATGCGACTGTAGGGAGAGACTTTATTCCGTCATCCACGTAGAAGTTGCAGTTTACAAACTGCTTGACATCGGGGTCCGCATCCCGTACAGACTGCCTTAGACAGTAAATCGCCACTGCTGGGGAGGGACAATTCCCAAAGACATGGACCCTCATGCGGTACTCGACGATGTCTTTGGATGGGTCGTTGTCCCGAAACCACAAAAACCTCAGGAAATTGCGGTCCTCTTCTCTCACCAGGAAACAGTGGTACATCTGCTGGATGTCGGCTGTTATGGCTACAGCTTCCTTGCGAAATCTGATGAGCACCCCGAGAAGGGTGTTGTTCAGGTCAGGTCCGGTTAAAAGAACATCGTTAAGTGACACTCCGTTGTGCTGGGCACTAGAGTCGAACACTACTCGGATATTTCCAGGTTTTCTAGGATGGTACACACCAAAGGCAGGCAAATACCAGCACTCTTCATCTTCCTTAAGTGGGGGTGCGACTTCAGCATGTTTGTTCTGGAAAACCTTCTCCATGAAGCTGAGAAAGTGCTCCTTCATCGCTGGCTTCCTCTCGAGGCTGCGTCACAGTGATGAGTCGATTTAGAGCCTGGGCCTTGTTGTCTGGGAGACGACGCCTTGGGGTTTTGAACGGCAGCGGAGCTACCCAGCTGCTGTTTTCGTCCTTCTTTAAGCTTTGTTCCATTATTTGCAAGAATGAGATATCGTCGATGGACGGAGCTACTTTGTTATCATCCTTGGTCTGCTGAAACACTTTGAAGCCTAACTGCTCATCTCTTTCATTACAGGTAAGTTTCTCCGCAGGGCATGATTGGATTGGATTGGAGCATGATTGGAGCTTTTGGATCGAGTTCTGGGATGAGGTGAGCCACTGATTTCAGGTGAGGGTAGTTAGATGCAGCACTAGGTGTTGGAATCTCCGATCTGTTGTCAGGGATATCATTGCATTCCAAGAGACTTGGTAAAGGAAGACTGACTTTCCCATCCATGGATTCAATTTGGTAACCTAGAGCTCTTCTCCCGGCGGTCTCTGTCACTCCAGAGCAGGTCCGGAGAGAGTATGGAGAAGTAGGGCCTTTGACATTGAAGGCATCGAAGAACTCAGAATGAGCTAAAGATTTATTGCTTTGCTCGTCGATGATTGCATAGACCTTCAAAGCTCTATCACGATGGCCGACAAGGTAGACCTTGATAAGGCAAATCTTTGAGCACGATCTGTCACTCTGACCGGCACCACAGACTTCGGTGCAGCGAGTTGTGACTTCTGAAGATGGAGGGGGGTCTTGCTCCCCGCCATGCTCTTCAGAGGGACATGGCTCTTTGGTCCATGGTGCTGGTCCGGGGTGGAGAGCAGAGATATGCTTTTCACTTCCACACTCAAGGCATGTTAATGAGGACTTACAGTTCTTGGCCATGAGTTGTGTGGATTTGCAACATTTAAAGCAAATCCCTTTTTCCTTCAGGAATGCCTTACGCTCCTCCAAAGGCTTTTCACGGAAAGCCCGGCACTTCTGGAGTAGATGAGGCTTTCTATGGATGGGGCACAGTCTCTCACAATCATCAGCTTTATTGTCGAATCTGTCTGAAGCAAGAGAAGCTGTATGAAGTACATCTGTTTTGTGTACTGAGATTTCCCTCTGTCTATTTGGTCTCCAATGAGTTTTGTCTGCCTTTGCAGGAGCATCGGCTTGCACAGTAAACTTGAAGCTTGGATCGTTTCTGACTATAGCTTGTTGTCTTATGAAGTCAACGAAAACTTCAAAGGGAGGGAATGAGATATGATGCTGTAGTTTGTAACTGGATCCGAGAGAAAGCCACTTCTCTTGTAGATTGAAGGGCAACTTTTGGACTAAAGGGTTTATTCCTCGTGCTGTGTCCATGTATTGGAGACCTGGGAGATCTCCGTCTGCCTTAGCTGCCCCTAGTTCCATAAGGAGGAGTTTGAAATAATCTTTATTGGACATTTTTGGGAAGTCATTGATGCGTTGGAAAAGTGCATCCTCGGTCACTTCGGGGGCTCCAGTCTATCCCATATCATCTCAAGTCCCCTGTCTGGGAAGTTAACATGGACAGCCCTGATCCATTTAGCATGCTCCACCGAATCTTTTCCCAGCCACTTGACCAACAAATCCATTTCCTCGCTGGCTATCAAATCTAGGCTTCTGACTGCATTCTTAAAGGACCGTTTCCAGGCTCTGTAGCTTTGTGGTTGGTCGTTGAATTGAATCAAGCCTGTAGTGACCAGCTCGCGGCGAGCGAAATATCTGACAAGGTCAGTCACGTTTGATTGGTCATTGTGAGGATATTTAGCTGCGCGGCTAGGCATGGAGGAAAAAGGAGGACTGTGGTTTCTTGACCCTGATCCATATGTGCGATGAGTATCGTGCCTGTTTGTTGAGTAGAGATGCGTATCTGGAATGAGCCGAGGCTGCTGAACCATTACCATTTGGTTTGGTGTTGCGAGATTAGCTTGGTAGCCATATAACGTCAATCTACACAAAATGACTTTTTATGACAAATAATGAATTGTAATCGAACATAAGGACATAAGATGACTGTACATACCGACGATGCTACGTATGGCATGAGATGTAAGCAGATGTTTACTGATGGAAACAGACAGTTGTCTAGCTGTTCTCTGCAATGTGCCTCATTTACTTCCAAAACATGATTTCCTGTGTCAACTTCCTGTCTTTCTTAAAGGGACCACTGCCTGACATAGAAAACAGTAAATGTACTTAGAAAACCATTAGGAACTAAAACTATGGTAACAGAACAACCGTGCTTCCACCTTCATAATATTTACAAACAGATAGAAAACATTTGCGGACAATCGATCATAAACAAATTATATGGTAAACAAAGAGTTAACTATCGCCGTACGTAGATTGTACGGCTCACCGTGGCGTAAAGCTAATGCTCGCTCTAACCAAACTGGTGACAGCAGTGATCTTCATGACCGGTACAAAGTCTCTCATTTGTGTCAAAGTTCACCACTCTTACCGGCTGCCTCTCCGGACTTGTCGACTAGTTTGCACAGTTTATCGCAGATCTCAATTCCAATGCAATTTCTTTCAGTGCGGTTTCGGACGTTATTTACGTCCAAAAAAAACAACCGCTGTGTCTCACGGCGTCTCTGTTTATCAACTGCTCCGGGAAGATTGGTTCCGCCCTGAATGCTCAGTTGTCAGTATATTAATTAGTTTACTTGTAATTCATTTTGAATGATCCTAATCTTTTCTTGTCCTATTATTGTTTCCATCAATTCGAAAGAAAAATCTTGTTTGACTTGACAGTAATAGTTTGCACACTTTAATTGTTTGCCTGGGGCTTTTTTGAAGAAGTGATATTCATAAAGAATTTACTTTAGCGGTCAAAGGGTAGCCATTTGTTAAATACAAACTATGCTTTTTTTTTTCTCATTACAGAGGAACCAACTAGGGCAGCTTGAGCCATCCTGTGGTGCACCCAAAAAGAGGATGGTTCAGCACCAGGTTTGTAATGTTTTTATGGTGCTGTGACTTATCAAATAGGAATGTTTATTGATTATACTACTATGGTTTACTTTATTAGAAGAGAAATTGTCAGTAATAGTCTGCAATTTTTTTGCAGGTAGCGCTGAAGGACTGTTCCATCTCGCTAACACGTGTCAGGTGTAGCAGTGTTCCATCCCATCTTCCGAGCCCAGATGAGTGCACCACAGTTGTTCCACCCGTCAAAAAGGTATGCATGCAAATTCTATATGTGGGTGAAGTCTTAAAGTGTGTCCTTCCTGACTCGCTAATAATCGTCCAAAATGAGATGAGTCCCAAATATGGCTTCAAAAAGTTAATTTTTGTTTTCTTGTATTAGAAACCAACTGTGAAACGCTGGCAGAGAGCTGCTGCCTCCAAGAGGACCCTGACAAAGCACCAGGTTAGTCTTCTTTGCTTATGCGACGGATGACTTGTTTCAAATGTTTGTTGTACAGTTTGAGTGAAGGGCAGCAACGACGTGTTTGTAGTATTCAGTCAATTGTGAAACCATAGAAAGAAACAGCATTGTATTAGTTTCTGCAGTTCATTCAATAATTTTTTTACACAATAAAAAAACACTGTTATTTTGCTCATTAATGACTATAAATAGTTTGATTTGGCAGCCCTTATTGTCTAGTTTGCATCATGAGTACATATTAAAATGACAACAGATCTCAGTTTATGTAAATGTAACTATGGGGGTGGGACCCTGTATTATACACACAGGAAATGATTCTTTATCAATATATACATTTATAAATAACAATATCCATAATTCTGAAACAGTGAAAGGATATATGTTTTAAAGTTGCAGTTGTGTTCTTTTTTAGGTCCAGGCTACACCAGGTGTGGAGGGGTCTGCAGGGTCTACATCTACTGGTGATGAGACAGTGGCTCCTCAGGAGGAGGTCAGTTCTCTTTATCTGAAGTCTCACAAATTTCACATATATTGTTGACAAATGATCTCAATGTAGTTTCTTTCAGAGAGTGTATGTGTGTGTAACTATGCGAAATCAAACAAAGCCTGTTAAACATGTAGGCGATGATTCTGTAACAAAATGTAAATTCTGTGCATAATTCTGAAACAGTGAACGGATATATGTTTTTAAGTTGCAGTTGTTTCAATAATTGCCCCACATTGTCAAATGTAGCGGTTGTCGGCTCGGACAGCATAACAGCATCTCCAATGGATCCCTTGCCTCAAAGAATCCCAGCGGTTAGAGTACCTCAGCTGCAGGCGAAAGAGGTGGGGGAGTGGTTCATGGGAACAGTGCCGGGGTGAGTTCAATCAACACGGCTGTAACATGGTGCTAATCAGGCTGAATGTATTTAAGCAGTAGCAGGCGGGAGTTCGAGAGCGGCAGTCACAGACGAGGAACGGACTGAGACAGAGCGAAGCCATCAGAGAGGTGGCGTTACGGAACGAGACCGGAAGCCATCAGAGAGGTGGCGTTACGGGAACGCTGGACCGAGTGCGCCCGAGAAGCCGGGCAGCGAAGCGGAGCGCACGACGGTCCGCATTGTGTGGTGTATATTGTGAAATAAATATACCTTTGTTAAAACATACCCGCTGAAGCCGTGTCTGTGTTGGGGAAAAACCTACGGTAGTCGAGAGTCGGCTACACTGGCGCCTAAACGGGGACCTCAACACGAGGATGACGGAGCAGCAGATACAGCCGGTGGCGGCGTTGGCCCAGATGCTGGGGGAGATCGCGGCCATGCACCAACAGCAGACGGAGGTGAACCGGCGGCAGATGGAGGCACTCCACAGCCAGGCGGAGATGCAGACCCGGGTCCTGGAGAGCCTGCTGTCCCGGTCGGGGGCGGCGGCTCCACCCCCTCCGTCACCGCTCACGGGCATCACGCTCCACAAAATGTCCGCGGAAGACGACCCACAGACATTCCTGGAGATGTTCGAGGGGACGGCGGTGGCGTGCGGGTGGCCGGCGGCGGCGTGGTCCGTGCGCCTGCTCCCCTTGCTGTCAGGGGAGGCCCAAACTGCGGCGCTCTGCCTGCCAGCGTCCTCGCGGGGAAATTTCCAGGACATAAAAAAAGCCGTCCTGGATAGGACGGGTTTCTCCCCCGAGGACCACCGTCGCCGGTTCCGGGGCACGAAATGGACACCCACCGACCGTCCTTTCGTGTATGCCCAGAAGCTGAGGGACGCAGCTAACAGGTGGCTACAGCCAGGGGAGTCTGATGGTGAGCAGAAGATGCTGGAGAGGATCACGATTGAACAATTTGTGGAGGGCCTCCCGACTGGGACGTCGGAATGGGTGCGGTGCCACCGACCTGGGGACTTGGGGCGGCCATTACCCTCGCAGAGGATCACCTCGCCGTCCAACCCCGGGGACAGGGAGCGGAGGGGTGGACATCAGTGCCTGTCCGACCGACTCCTGCGCCTCGCAGGAAGTTCCTCACCTCAGCCTCCCCCCATCGGCCCCCACAAGCTCATGCATTTCAACCGCGCAATAACCCTCCCTCTGTTTCCTCCCATCGCCAGGCTCCAGGCGCTGTTCCCAACCCACAGGGGGCCCCTCAGGCGTCAGAGCAGGAGTGTTGGAGGTGTGGGCAGCCCGGTCACTTCCGCAGAGAATGTCCACTGATGGAGGTCGGCCAGGTGATCCGGGTTGCCGGCCCGCCAGCACCCTCCTCCGGTCCGGGGGACATACAGCGTTCCGGTAAGGATTCAAGGGGGTGTACACCAGGCTATGGTGGACTCGGGCTGTACACAGTCCATGGTCCACCAGAACTTGGTTCGGCCCGGGGCGTTGGTAGAGGCAAAGTGGGTGGAGATAAGGTGTGTGCATGGGGATGTTCACAGATATCCTGTTGTGTCAGTCGAAATTAAACACAGGGGCAAAACGCATAGAATTAGGGCTGCGGTTAGCTCCCGCCTTGCACACCCACTGATTTTAGGCACAGATTGGCCTGGGTTCCATACGTTAGTGGGGCAATGTGTGGGTGTGCGTTCGCGACCGGCAGGGACATGTGGGATGTGTGCTGTGCTCAGTGGTGATGCGAGGTTGTCCGACGCTGCTGAAGGGGAGGGGGAACCGGTGGTGCCCTCACAAGGGGCCCCGCAGGTTCCCGAAATACACTCCATGGAAGATTTTCCACTGGAGCAGTCTCGTGACAATACTCTACGCTTCGCCTTCGACCAAGTGATACAAATTGATGGTCACATGGTACACCCTGACACACCACCGACATACCCACACTTTTCATTGATTAGGGATAGGATAGACTTTATCCAAAGTGACTTTATTACATATCATTCACCCATTCACACACTGATGACAGGCTACCATGCAAGGTGCCACCAGCAGACTCTAACTAACATTCATGCAACATCCAGTCCACACCGATGGCAAGCCTTCGGGAGCAACTTGTGTGCAACAAAAGTGTCTTGCCCAAGGACACATCATTGATCTGAATGGGAAGAGCCGACTGTATAGAGTGAGTCGTGACACTCAGACGGGGGAAGATATTACCCAATTGTTGGTGCCGGAAAGCCGTCGGGAAATGGTTTTCCGGGCGGCTCATTATAACCCAATGGCTGGGCACATGGGGTATGACAAAACACTAGACCGGATAATGGCCCGATTCTATTGGCCTGGGATTCGGGGAGTGGTGCGCCGCTGGTGTGCCTCTTGCCCTGAATGCCAACTGGTAAACCTACCGGCCATCCCAAGAGCTCCATTGCGCCCATTGCCACTAATGGAGGTCCCGTTTGAGCGCATTGGCATGGACCTCATCGGGCCATTTCACCGGAGCACTCGAGGATATCGCTTTGTGTTAGTTCTGGTGGACTACGCAACGCGATATCCTGAAGCAGTGCCGCTGCGCACTATCTCTGCAAAGAGTGTTGCGCAGGCACTGTTTCAGGTCATCTCCCGAGTTGGAATCCCGAAAGAGATTCTGACCGACCAGGGCACCTCGTTTATGTCACGCACATTAAGGGAACTATACGGTTTATTGGGCGTCAAGGCAATTCGGACTAGTGTTTACCACCCACAGACCGATGGCCTCGTGGAGCGCCTGAATAAAACCTTGAAGTCCATGATCCGTAAGTTCATACACGATGATGTCGGAAATTGGGATAAGTGGCTTGACCCTCTGTTGTTTGCAGTGCGGGAGGTGCCCCAGGCCTCCACAGGATTTTCTCCCTTTGAGCTGCTGTTTGGCAGAAAACCACGTGGGGTCTGGACCTAGTTAAGGAAAACTGGGAGGAGGGTCCGAGCCCAAGCAAAAACGAGATTCAATACGTCCTGGACCTGAGAGCAAAACTCCACACACTGGGGCAATGTTCACGGGAGAATTTGCTCAGGGCCCAGGAGCGTCAACAACGCCTGTACAACAGAGGGGCTAGGCTGAGACAATTTGAACCGGGAGATAAAGTACTTGTATTACTTCCCTCTTCCAGCTCCAAACTGCTCGCTAAGTGGCAAGGGCCCTTTGTGGTCACACAGCGAGTGGGCGATGTAGACTATGAGGTTGTGCGTTCTGACAGGGGAGGGGCAACACAAATTTACCACCTCAACCTCCTCAAAGCATGGAGAGAGGCAGAGCCTGTGTCTCTGGTGACTAACGTGAAAGAGAGGGATGAGTTGGGGCCTGAGGTGCCAAATTCCACCAATCCAGCCTCGCTCCGTTGTGAAGACCATCTCACTCAGTCCCAGAGAGCAGATGTGGCTGCATTGCAGCAGCGCTTTGCTGATGTGTTCTCCCCTCTGCCAGGACGCACCAACCTTATACAACATCATGTTGAAACTCGCCCAGGCGTGACAGTACGATCACGGCCTTATCGGTTGCCTGAACACAAAAGAAAGGTAGTTCAGAAAGAATTGGAAGCTATGCTGGAGATGGGGGTAATAGAAGAGTCCAATAGTGCCTGGTGTAGCCCCATCGTTCTGGTGGTCAAGAAGGATGGGTCTATACGGTTCTGTGTGGACTACCGCAAGGTGAATGACGAGTCACGGTTTGATGCCTATCCAATGCCCCGGGTCGACGAGCTCCTGGACCGGCTCGGCACGGCTCGTTTTTTCACGACACTGGATCTGACCAAGGGCTACTGGCAGATTCCCTTATCTCCAGAGTCCAGGGAAAAGACGGCTTTCTCCACTCCGTACGGATTGTACCATTCGTCACACTTCCTTTCGGGCTGTTCGGTGCCCCAGCCACATTCCAACGTCTCATGGACCGGTACTGCGTCCACACGCTGCTTATGCTGCCGCCTACATGGATGATGTGATCATCCACAGCAACAGCTGGGCGGAGCACATGCAGCGGGTGTCCGCGGTGCTTGAGTCTATGAGACAGGCTGGGCTCACCGCCAACCCGAAGAAGTGTGCGGTTGGACGGAGGGAGGTACGGTATCTGGGGTACCACTTGGGTGGAGGGCAGGTTCGTCCCCAGGTCGACAAGACAGCAGCGATTGCAGCCTGCCCGAGACCCAAGACCAAAAAAGAGGTGAGGCAGTTCTTGGGGCTGGCAGGGTATTACCGGCGGTTCATCCCCAACTTCGCCGACCTAACCAGCCCCCTGACTGACCTGACTCGAAAGGGTGCCTCAGATCCGGTCCAGTGGACGGAGCAGTGCCAGCTGGCGCTTGAGAGGGTAAAACAGGCCCTCTGTGGGGAACCTCTTCTCCACACACCTAACTTCTCTCTCCTTTTATCCTGCAGACTGATGCCTCGAATAGGGGGCTGGGGGCCGTTTTGTCCCAGGAGGTGCAGGGGATCGACCGCCCAGTGCTTTACATCAGCCGGAAGCTGTCTGAGAGGGAGTCTCGCTACAGCACAGTGGAGAAGGAAGGCCTGGCGATCCGGTGGGCGGTCGATGCCCTGCGTTACTACCTCCTGGGACGCCCATTCACCCTCTATTCGGACCATGCCCCGCTACAGTGGCTCCACCGCATGAAGGATGCCAACGCCCGGATCACTCGGTGGTATCTGGCGTTACAGCCTTTTAAATTCAAAGTGGTCCATAGGCCGGGGTGCAGATGGCTGTGGCAGACTTCCTTTCCCGCTCACAGGTGGGGGGAGTAGGCTAGGCCGGACGGCTCCCCGGCCTAAGTCGGGCGGTGGAGATGTGTGGCAGTGGGCGTGGTCTGCGCTCAGCTGCAGGCGAGAGAGGTGGGGGAGTGGTTCATGGGAACAGTGCCGGGGTGAGTTCAATCAACACGGCTGTAACATGGTGCTAATCAGGCTGAATGTATTTAAGCAGTAGCAGGCGGGAGTTCGAGAGCGGCAGTCACAGACGAGGAACGGACTGAGACAGAGCGAAGCCATCAGAGAGGTGGCGTTACGGAACGAGACCGGAAGCCATCAGAGAGGTGGCGTTACGGGAACGCTGGACCGAGTGCGCCCGAGAAGCCGGGCAGCGAAGCGGAGCGCACGACGGTCCGCATCGTGTGTGGTGTATATTGTGAAATAAATATACCTTTGTTAAAACATACCCGCTGAAGCCGTGTCTGTGTTGGGGAAAAACAGACGATTAAAATTACTTGATCACTTCCAATATAAGACCAACTTTGTACATACGCCTTTACGGACCCCTCCACATGGGCACCGAAACATGTCTCAATGGCAATTGGAACCCTGATCCAACGGGATCTAAAATCCCTGTCATTATTGAGACCGAGACCTACAACAAAATACAACCTTAATAAAGAACAATTGCAAGCAATAAAAAATCTTAGCTGCAATGAAAATGTGGTCATAAAACCAGCGGACAAGGGGTCCCAAATTGTCATCATGGACAAAGCACAATATCTCTTGGAAGCTGACAGACAACTGTCCAACGGGAAGCATTATGTTGAATTACCTCATTCCATACAACCCGAAACACAAACTATGATTCATAGTTTGATACGACAACTGTATCAATTAAAAAGGATTACAATGAAACAAATGACTTACCTGTTGGGCCCGGAGATCCCGAAACCCAGAACACTGTACCTGCTTCCTAAAATTCATAAAAACCCAGATAAATGGACCATCCCGGGTGAGATCCACTGTGGTCGCCCCATCGTCAGTGATTGCAGCTCAGAGTTGTCCCGAATTGCAGAATATATAGACAGTTATATCAATCCTCTATCAACAAAGCATATGTCATATATCAAAGATACATATGACTTCGTCAATAAACTGAAGGGGATTGCTATTCCTAATAATGCATTCTTATTCTCTATAGATATCAATTCATTATACACCAATATTGATACGACGCTGGGCTTACAGGCAATCAGAACGCCTTTAACAAATTCTCAGATCCTCAGCGGCCGGATGATATCCTCCTGAAATTATTGGACTTGAGTCTTAAGCGAAATGATTTTGAATTTAACAACAGATTTTATTTACAAATCCATGGTACAGCGATGGGCAAGAAGTTTGCCCCAGCGTATGCCAACCTATACATGTCTGCCTGGGAGGAGACAGCTTTTTTAAAATGCCAATCTCTACCAGCACTTTATTATAGGTACCTGGACGACATCTTTGGAATCTGGCATGACTCCATGGAGAAATTTGAAATCTTTGTTGAAACTCTGAATTCCCACCACCCAGAGATTACCATTATATACAATTCTCAGAATTTTTAGACACCCAGGTATTCTTCATTCCGCATACAGGGGGTAACAAAAAATTAGCCACCAGAGTCTTCTTTAAAGACACTGACAGACATGCCTTGTTGCACAAAACCAGCCATCACCCAAAAACATACCTACCAAGGTCTAATCAAATCACAACTGATTAGGTTCCATCGCATTTGCACTTACCCAGAAGATGTAGAACTGGCCACACGTACTCTCTTCACAGCTTTGAGGCCTCGTGGATACTCCCGACGCCTGTTAAGGACCATAGAAACAGAGGTCAAACACACATTTGAAATCAATGGGAAATATACAAAGGAACATGATGAGCGAAGAACTATACCAATGGTGTCTACATATTCTCAATCTCTGACTAAACTCAATACCAATCTAAGACTTAATTTTCAGAAGGCCCAGGAGGAAATGGGGGAACTAGGGGATTTTAAAATGATTTTGGCCTATCGGAGAAATAAAAATCTCAAAGATATACTCGTGCACTCTAGTTGTAACAGACCAACTCTTAGGAAACCTTTGGACAGGAAACACTTTAAACAGACTAAGTATGTTGGCAACCAGCATTCTGGGATAGGATTCCCAATTAAGGAGATACTCCTTTTTACAACCTGTAATGCTGTCTATATCATTAGATGTGCACGATGCCAAAAATTATATATCGGAGAGACCAAAAACTCAATAGAGACAAGGCTGAAACAACACATTTACCAAATTAAAAAGGGTAACCTACAAACAGTTTTATATAGACATTTCTCTACCCATGGAGTAGAAAATATAAGAATAGAGGGTTTGGAACACAAAGGAGACTGGAGCAGAGACCAATGCCAAAAAACAGAGAGAAAATGGATTGGATTACTTAAAACAATTGACCCCTTTGGGTTAAATGAAAAGTATTAAAATCCAATACTTACCTGTTGACTCGCGAACCGGATAGGCCTCCTGCTTCCTGCTTCCTGAAAAAGATGAACAAAACATTAAAATATGATCTCTTTTTTTAATCAGTTCTTCCTCCCTCCTTTTGTATTTTTATTCACGACTGTTTATTTGTTTCATTACATTACATTACATTACAGTCATTTAGCAGACGCTTTTATCCAACCTTTCTTAAATAAAACATTTTCTATTTCCATTCGTTTATTCCCCTTTAATCTTTCTTACTCTTTTATTTTGGGGTGGAACATGGGGCTCATATATTTTTAACTTGTGCCAGTGCCATTCCAACACAAATGTGTTGAGACAACAGCTTTCCCTAAAAACCTAACCCAGCCCGAGCCTAGTTTAAATTATGACCTGACAAAACCAGTAAATCCCCTTTTCCTTTCTTTTATTTATTTATTTATTCCTGGACTGAAAACCCCCCAAATTACATCGGGACTTTTTAGAAAAAACATTATTTTTAATGATATGCAGGTGTGTAATTCCCACCAAAAAAACAGGAAAGTCCGAAACATTGGACCAACCCCTTCCTCTTACCTGTATTTAACTCCCTGTGGCTTCAGTCCACCTCACTTCTCTGAAGAAGCCTCCATGAGGTGAAACGTCAGACAAACCTAGAGAAACCTTATTTTGAGACTCTTTTAAACTTTATGATTTTTTTTTGTTTTTCCTGCAGTGGACCCTTGTTCCACAAACTTTTTTTATTTTATTTCTTTCTCTGGTCCTTATTTCCAAACACAAGCACTTTCTTACACAACAAAAACAGCACTATATGTGGTTGGGAAAGCACATGCTACTAAAAGTTTGATTAACATGCTCCCTTTGTGTGTGTGTGTGTGTGTGTGTGAGTGAGTGTGAGAGTGGTGTGGGTTTTTCAAAACTTACCTGAGTGGTTGTAAACCTCTTCTTGATTGCAGTGATAGGAGCAATGGACAAACCATTGGGTCATTTGCAAACCACTGACATAGTAACATCAAAGGCTCTTTTGTTGTTATTTAAAAATCCAAGTGCAAAACAAGGACTTATTTAAAATTTTCCCTTTTCCTTTTTAAAAAAAAAAAAAAAGTTCTTCCTTTTTAATTTCTTTTAGAAATTTTACTGATCTTTTTAATAAACCTTGCGTGGACACTGTCTCCACTACCATTTAGTCCTGATTTCTAAAATCCTTTTTATGCCCTGGCACCAGTAAAAACACTCCATTGAAGTGGAAACGCATGCCCATAGAATTGCCATTTCTTTTCCCCTTATTTGTGTAAGAATATACGTGTGTGGCATGTCTTTCATATATTAATTTACCTGAGTGCTTTGAAACCTCCGATTTTAAAGTTTGATTTGCAGTAATAGGGGAGGGGGGGGAGAAACGGCCATAACATTGGATGGTTAGTTTCCACCACTGACAACTACTTTGCTGGCGCTGAGGTAGATTCTGGAGTGCTCTTTCCCACTTTAGGGACTGCTGAAGGATTAAATGCTTCTCTCAGAGCATTCTTCCTTCTCCAGTACAAATGGGGACTAATTTGAAATTTTAACAGGAAGAATATATTATTTTTTCTTTTTTTTCCTCTTATCTTTTTACCTTTTCGATTTTATCTTTATCTTAACAGTTAAACAATTACAACAAACTTACCTTGTCCCTCAGCTCTGTTGGAATATTTTATCCAGCCAATTGTTTTTTCTTTCTCGTTTTTAAAAAAAACAAACGCTCCCTCCTCCCCCAGGGGACATGAGAGGTCAGAACAACAGACCCACCCCCCCTCCTTACCAAAGGAGGGTCAATGCAGTTTCTAACCAAGCGACCAAAAGAAGAATAACCAACCACAATCCATTAAATCTTCACCTCACAAAACAATATTTCAAAATGTTACAGGCACTGCATCACTCGGAGATCCTGGATCATTCATCCCTAACAGGCTCTTGTCCTCCAGGAATGCAGCGACAAGTAGAAAAACTAGTAGCCTTCATTAAACCCTCCTCACCTTCTGTCACCACGACAGAAAAGGTGAAACTTAATACAGTCATGTGGATTAAGGCCAACCTCACAATACTAGGATGCCACTATGATGAGGTAATAGCCTCCACCTTAGTGGACGTACAGGAGTTTGACCCTGAAGCACTCCAACTGGCAGTGACGTGGGCAAAAACGAGATACAAACGTAAATTCACGAACACATCAGTGGAGACCTTACGATCCATGTTGGCCCCGTCCCAAGAAACTCCTGTTACTCCTCCGATGCAGTCCCGGTTATTGTTGGACCAGAACACCTTTCCACCTTTACCTGAGTCCAACCCGGTCCATAACGCCACTCCATATATTCAAACAGTGACAGCTCCACTCATCCAGAGACGGACACGAACCAGACCATCACCGGAGAATAAGACTCCAAAGAGCCGTCCCAACACCTCCAGTATATCCCAACACACCTCAGTACCTCCTGGGACGACCCACATTCACAATAGAAATAACCCACTCACAAACAATAGGGGCACTCCAATTTACCAGAGACAAACAGTGGCTATAATGGAGAATTATTCCCCACATACGGCCACCTTTCTTCTCCCAACAGAAGACCCTTCTTCTGAGGCAGACGAAGTTCTTTCAGGCCCTCTGGTAAATCGCCCCACATTGTCAAATGTAGCGGTTGTCGGCTCGGACAGCATAACAGCATCTCCAATGGATCCCTTGCCTCAAAGAATCCCAGCGGTTAGAGTACGGCGATCCAGAACCACCTCAGTGGCTCAAATTGAAGAGGTTCTCCCTATCCCAACTTTTTTGGGCCCAACCCCACCCCAACCCCTAATCCTAACCTTTTCCCTGTACCTAACCCCAACCCCTGGGCTCCTATGACACCCAATCCTAACCTTTCCCAACCCTCCAGCCCTAATCCTAACCTTCTCCCCAGACCTAAGCCCCAATCCCTGGGTCCCTATCTCACCCAATCCCAACCCTCCTAACTCCTACTCTAACCACAACCCCTTCCGGTCCCACAGCCCTAACCCCTACCTTCCTCAGTTTCCTAACCCCAAACTGAACCATCTTTCACCTCCCAATCCTAACCACAACCCTTTTTTGTTCCCTAACCCTAACCCCAACTCTTTTCAATCTCCTAACCCTAACCCCAACCCAATTGAGCCCAACTCCAACCCTACCTAACCCCAACCTGAACCATCTCCAAGAACCACCGAACACTGTGCCAGATCCCCGCTGGAAACCAACTAGAGATCCAAACTCGAAAAGGAAGATCCATGGGTGGGATCTACAATTGGTCAAGCCTATCATAGTGATGGGGGATTCCAACCTTGCCCGTATCCCCAAATTCCAGGATGGACGCATCCAAATTGATAGTTTCCCAGGGGCCACCTACTACCATCTTAAAGGGATCCTTGAGAAACTGTCACCCAACCTGGGGATAGAACAGGTAGTCCTCCCGGTGGGATTGAACAACTGTCTCTCTAGGCAAACCACTACTACATCGTGGAAACAATTACAGCAATTGCTGAGGACTTGTAAGAGAAGGTTTCCTAATGCCACTGTGTGTGTCCCACTCATGAATTTCTCGGACAGACTTCCCTTGGATCAGCAAAATCTCCTGAACAAACTAAACAACATAATCACAGAGAGATGCAAATACTTACCTGCTGTGGAAAAAAACCTATTTCAGGTCGAACCGCATGATCCAATCCATTGGACGACGGATACCGCTGGCAATATACTACATCACTGGTTGGACCTTTTAAACTGTTAGGGGAGATGAGAGCAATAACACTACTCCCAATTCCAATATTTCCAATCTCTCCAGATTTTATAAACTTTCAGAGGTAGAGATACAGGTGTAAAGGGTCTTACCTTTATTTCGACACCCAATAGACTGGACCGTAGGGTACTTCGAGGTGATGTCCATACATATCACAGACGATTAAAATTACTTGATCACTTCCAATATAAGACCAACTTTGTACATACGCCTTTTACGGACCCCTCCACATGGGCACCGAAACATGTCTCAATGGCAATTGGAACCCTGATCCAACGGGATCTAAAATCCCTGTCATTATTGAGACCGAGACCTACAACAAAATACAACCTTAATAAAGAACAATTGCAAGCAATAAAAAATCTTAGCTGCAATGAAAATGTGGTCATAAAACCAGCGGACAAGGGGTCCCAAATTGTCATCATGGACAAAGCACAATATCTCTTGGAAGCTGACAGACAACTGTCCAACGGGAAGCATTATGTTGAATTACCTCATTCCATACAACCCGAAACACAAACTATGATTCATAGTTTGATACGACAACTGTATCAATTAAAAAGGATTACAATGAAACAAATGACTTACCTGTTGGGCCCGGAGATCCCGAAACCCAGAACACTGTACCTGCTTCCTAAAATTCATAAAAACCCAGATAAATGGACCATCCCGGGTGAGATCCACTGTGGTCGCCCCATTGTCAGTGATTGCAGCTAAGAGTTGTCCCGAATTGCAGAATATATAGACAGTTATATCAATCCTCTATCAACAAAGCATATGTCATATATCAAAGATACATATGACTTCGTCAATAAACTGAAGGGGATTGCTATTCCTAATAATGCATTCTTATTCTCTATAGATATCAATTCATTATACACCAATATTGATACGACGCTGGGCTTACAGGCAATCAGAACGCCTTTAACAAATTCTCAGATCCTCAGCGGCCGGATGATATCCTCCTGAAATTATTGGACTTGAGTCTTAAGCGAAATGATTTTGAATTTAACAACAGATTTTATTTACAAATCCATGGTACAGCGATGGGCAAGAAGTTTGCCCCAGCGTATGCCAACCTATACATGTCTGCCTGGGAGGAGACAGCTTTTTTAAAATGCCAATCTCTACCAGCACTTTATTATAGGTACCTGGACGACATCTTTGGAATCTGGCATGACTCCATGGAGAAATTTGAAATCTTTGTTGAAACTCTGAATTCCCACCACCCAGAGATTACCATTATATACAATTCTCAGAATTTTTAGACACCCAGGTATTCTTCATTCCGCATACAGGGGGTAACAAAAAATTAGCCACCAGAGTCTTCTTTAAAGACACTGACAGACATGCCTTGTTGCACAAAACCAGCCATCACCCAAAAAACATACCTACCAAGGTCTAATCAAATCACAACTGATTAGGTTCCATCGCATTTGCACTTACCCAGAAGATGTAGAACTGGCCACACGTACTCTCTTCACAGCTTTGAGGCCTCGTGGATACTCCCGACGCCTGTTAAGGACCATAAAAACAGAGGTCAAACACACATTTGAAATCAATGGGAAATATACAAAGGAACATGATGAGCGAAGAACTATACCAATGGTGTCTACATATTCTCAATCTCTGACTAAACTCAATACCAATCTAAGACTTAATTTTCAGAAGGCCCAGGAGGAAATGGGGGAACTAGGGGATTTTAAAATGATTTTGGCCTATCGGAGAAATAAAAATCTCAAAGATATACTCGTGCACTCTAGTCGTAACAGACCAACTCTTAGGAAACCTTTGGACAGGAAACACTTTAAACAGACTAAGTATGTTGGCAACCAGCATTCTGGGATAGGATTCCCAATTAAGGAGATACTCCTTTTTACAACCTGTAATGCTGTCTATATCATTAGATGTGCACGATGCCAAAAATTATATATCGGAGAGACCAAAAACTCAATAGAGACAAGGCTGAAACAACACATTTACCAAATTAAAAAGGGTAACCTACAAACAGTTTTATATAGACATTTCTCTACCCATGGAGTAGAAAATATAAGAATAGAGGGTTTGGAACACAAAGGAGACTGGAGCAGAGACCAATGCCAAAAAACAGAGAGAAAATGGATTGGATTACTTAAAACAATTGACCCCTTTGGGTTAAATGAAAAGTATTAAAATCCAATACTTATCTGTTGACTCGCGAACCAGATAGGCCTCCTGCTTCCTGCTTCCTGAAAAAGATGAACAAAACATTAAAATATGATCTCTTTTTTTAATCAGTTCTTCCTCCCTCCTTTTGTATTTTTATTCACGACTGTTTATTTGTTTTATCCATTCTTAAATAAAACATTTTCTATTTCCATTCGTTTATTCCCCTTTAATCTTTCTTACTCTTTTATTTTGGGGTGGAACATGGGGCTCATATATTTTTAACTTGTGCCAGTGCCATTCCAACACAAATGTGTTGAGACAACAGCTTTCCCTAAAAACCTAACCCAGCCCGAGCCTAGTTTAAATTATGACCTGACAAAACCAGTAAATCCCCTTTTCCTTTCTTTTATTTATTTATTTATTCCTGGACTGAAAACCCCCCAAATTACATCGGGACTTTTTAGAAAAAACATTATTTTTAATGATATGCAGGTGTGTAATTCCCACCAAAAACAGGAAACACCTGGAAAATCAGGGATTCTGGAGGGAAAATGGCCTCAGCCAATTGGAAGTCCGAAACATTGGACCAACCCCTTCCTCTTACCTGTATTTAACTCCCTGTGGCTTCAGTCCACCTCACTTCTCTGAAGAAGCCTCCATGAGGTGAAACGTCAGACAAACCTAGAGAAACCTTATTTTGAGACTCTTTTAAACTTTATGATTTTTTTTTATTTTCCTGCAGTGGACCCTTGTTCCACAAACTTTTTTTATTTTATTTCTTTCTCTGGTCCTTATTTCCAAACACAAGCACTTTCTTACACAACAAAAACAGCACTATATGTGGTTGGGAAAGCACATGCTACTAAAAGTTTGATTAACATGCTCCCTTTGTGTGTGTGAGAGTGGTGTGGGTTTTTCAAAACTTACCTGAGTGGTTGTAAACCTCTTCTTGATTGCAGTGATAGGAGCAACGGACAAACCATTGGGTCATTTGCAAACCACTGACATAGTAACATCAAAGGCTCTTTTGTTGTTAAAAATCCATTTGCGAAATAAGGACTTATTTAAAATTTTCCCTTTTCCTTTTTAAAAAAAAAAAAGTTCTTCCTTTTTAATTTCTTTTAGAAATTTTACTGATCTTTTTAATAAACCTTGCGTGGACACTGTCTCCACTACCATTTAGTCCTGATTTCTAAAATCCTTTTTATGCCCTGGCACCAGTAAAAACACACATTGAAGTGGAAACGCATGCCCATAGAATTGCCATTTCTTTTCCCCTTATTTGTGTAAGAATATACGTGTGTGGCATGTCTTTCATAAATTAATTTACCTGAGTGGTTTGAAACCTCCTATTTTAAAGTTTGATTTGCAGTAATAGGGGAGGGGGGGGAACGGCCATAACATTGGATGGTTAGTTTCCACCACTGACAACTACTTTGCTGGCGCTGAGGTAGATTCTGGAGTGCTCTTTCCCACTTTAGGGACTGCTGAAGGATTAAATGCTTCTCTCAGAGCATTCTTCCTTCTCCAGTACAAATGGGGACTAATTTGAAATTTTAACAGGAAGAATATATTATTTTTTTCTTTTTATCTTTTCGATTTTATCTTTATCTTAACAGTTAAACAATTACAACAAACTTACCTTGTCCCTCAGCTCTGTTGGAATATTTTATCCAGCCAATTGTTTTTTTTCTTTCTCGTTTTTAAAAAAAACAAACGCTCCCTCCTCCCCCAGGGGACATGAGAGGTCAGAACAACAGACCCACCCCCCCTCCTTACCAAAGGAGGGTCAATGCAGTTTCTAACCAAGCGACCAAAAGAAGAATAACCAACCTCAATCCATTAAATCTTCACCTCACAAAACAATATTTCAAAATGTTACAGGCACTGCATCACTCGGAGATCCTGGATCATTCATCCCTAACAGGCTCTTGTCCTCCAGGAATGCAGCGACAAGTAGAAAAACTAGTAGCCTTCATTAAACCCTCCTCACCTTCTGTCACCACGACAGAAAAGGTGAAACTTAATACAGTCATGTGGATTAAGGCCAACCTCACAATACTAGGATGCCACTATGATGAGGTAATAGCCTCCACCTTAGTGGACGTACAGGAGTTTGACCCTGAAGCACTCCAACTGGCAGTGACGTGGGCAAAAACGAGATACAAACGTAAATTTACGAACACATCAATAGAGACCTTAAAGGCTCTGTGTTATAATGCAGTTGTCCTTGTGAATGCACTTGACATCTGCCAGATTTCAAATGCAACAATAAAGAATACAGACTCATCAACATCTATGCCCCAAATAATGAGTCAGAAAGGCAAGAAATGTTCAAGAATTTGGGAAAATGGTGTTTAAAAAACTGCATAATAATAGGTGATTTCAATGTGGCTTTAGCAAAAATGGCCATATCTAAAAATAACATTTTTAAGGGAGACATGAGCAGAACAGCCTTATTTAATCTGATTAGTTCTTTGAACATGTTTGATGTGTGGCGCACTGCTAACCCAAATAAAAGAGAATTTTCAAGAAGGCAAACAGTTTTAGGGGCCCTAAAACAAACCAGAATCGACATTTGTCTCGCCTCCTCAGAACTCATCAATGATATCCAAAATCTTAAATACACCTTTAATGCGTGGAGTGACCACGCACATGCATCCTTCAAACTAGGCCGACACCATAGACCTAGAGGTGGTGGTGTGTGGGCCTTCAATGCCAGCCTAACCCAGGAAAAAACATTCAGAGAAAAAATAATCAATCTCCTTAATTAATTCAATTCAATTCAATTCAGTTTATTTTGTATAGCCCAGAATCACAAATTACAAATTTGCCTCAGAGGGCTTTACAATCTGTGCACATGCGACATCCTCTGTACTTCCCTCACATCGGCACAGGAAAAACTCCCCTAAAAACCCCTTTAACAGGGAGAAAAAAGGAAGAAACCTATGGGAGAACGACAGAGGAGGGATCCTTCTCCCAGGATGGACAGAATGCAATAGATATCATGTGTACAGAATGAGCAGCATAACAGTTCTTAGATACAACACATTCAATGTATATGACATAAATGATTCATATAATAAGACTACTTATAATAACAGCAGCAATTATTACAGTAGAATTATAGCCATGAAAATAGGGATAGTAATGTGACTAATAATAATAATCGAAGTAGCAGTGGGTGTCAGTCGGCTCACAGCAGGAGGCACGACTACGGTCCAGGTACCACAACGATTCATGGAAACCTGCAGAACGAGAAAGCAAAAGGGCTTCAGGGTGGAAGTAAAGCTAAAATGCTTAATGGTACAGGTAATAGTAATAGTAATGTGACTAGTAATAATAATAATGGTGGTAGCAGTCGGTGTCAGCAGGGCCGTAGCAGGATGCACATCCACGGTCCAGGTACAGCCACGATTTATAGAAGCCTGCGAAGCGAGAAAGCACAAAGACTCCAGGGTAGAAGCAAGTCAATAAGCGTAATAGTACAGGCAATAATAATAGTAATGTGACTAATAATGATAGTGGTAGTAGTAGTGGGTGTCAGCAGGGCCTCAGTAGGTGGCACGATGACAGTCCAAATATAACCCCGATTCCTGGGAACCTGCGAGGCGAGAACTCCGGGGAAGACGCAAAATCAGTAATGTGCATAAATAGGAGATTAATACATAAAGAAGGAGGGAGAGAAGAGGAGAGAGGAGCTCAGCGTGTCCTAGGTAGTCCCGGCTGTCTAGGCATATAGCAGCATATCTAGGGGCTGGACCAAGGCGAACCTGAACCAGCCCTAACTATAAGCACTATCAAAAAGGAAGGTCTTAAGCCTGCTCTTGAAAGTGGTGAGTGTGTCTGCCCCCCGGACTGAAACTGGAACCTGGTTCCACAGAAGAGGAGCCTGATCAAGGTAGTTCTCCAATCAGAGGGTCAGTGGTTCGATACCCGGCTTCGGCAGTCGATGTGTCCTTGGGCAAGACACTTAACCCCAAGTTGCTCCCGAAGGCTTGCCATCGGTGTGGACTGGATGATGAATGTTAGTTAGAGTCTGATGGTGGCACCTTGCATGGTAGCCCTGTCATCAGTGTGTGAATGGGTGAATGATATGTAATATACTACTGATTGTAAGTCGCTTTGGATAAAAGCGTCTGCTAAATGACTGTAATGTAATGTAATGTAATGATAACTGAAGGCTCTGGCTCCCATCCTACTTTTATATACTCTAGGAACCACAAGTAACCCTGCATTGATTGAGCGCAGCTCTCTAGTTGAGTAATATGGAACTATAAGTTCCTTAAGATAAGACGGTGCCTGACCAGTTAGAGCTTTGTAGGTAAGTAAAAGAATTTTAAATTCTATTTTTGATTTAACAGGGAGCCAGTGCAGAGAAGCTAATACTGGAGTAATATGATCTCTTTTCTTAGTTTTTGTTAGAACACGTGCTGCAGCATTCTGGATCAACTGTAAAGATCTAAGAGACCTATTAGAGCAGCCTGATAATAAGGAGTTACAGTAATCTAGTCTAGAGGTAACAAATGCATGAACTAGTTTTTCTGCATCACTTTGAGACAGGATTTGCCTGATTTTCGCAATGTTACGTAAATGAAAAAAGGCTGTCCTTGAGATCTGTTTTATATAAGAGTTAAAAGACAGATCCTGGTCAAAGATAACTCCAAGGTTCTTAACGGTAGTGCTGGATGCTAGAGCAATGCCATCTAGAGAAACTATATCGTTAAATAATTGAATTCGAAGGTGATCTGGGCCTAGTAGGATAACTTCTGTTTTTTCAGAGTTTAACATTAAAAAGTTACAGGTCATCCAGGTTTTTATGTCCGTAAGACATGCTTGAAGTTTAGAGAACTGGTTAGTTTCGTCTGGCTTAATTGATAGATATAACTGGGTATCATCTGCATAACAATGAAAGTTTACTGAGTGTTTTCTGATAATATTCCCCAAGGGAAGCATATATAAGGTAAATAAAATAGGTCCAAGAACAGACCCCTGTGGAACTCCGTTACTAACCCTGGTTTTCATCGAGCTTTCATTGTTTACATATACAAACTGAGATCGGTCTGATAAATACGACTTAAACCAGCTAAGTGCGGTTCCTTTAATGCCTATAAGATGCTCCAATCTCTGTAATAGGATTTGGTGATCAATGGTATCAAATGCAGCACTAAGGTCTAGCAATACAAGTACAGAGACAAGTCCTTTGTCTGAAGCTATTAGAAGGTCATTGGTAATTTTCACCAGTGCCGTCTCTGTGCTATGATTCACTCTAAATCCTGACTGAAAATCCTCAAATAAACTATTGTTATGCATAAAGTCACAGAGCTGATTTGCTACTGCTTTCTCAAGGATCTTAGAGAGGAACGGAAGGTTAGATATAAGTCTATAGTTAGCCAACACCTCTGGATCTAGAGTAGGTTTCTTAAGTAGAGGTTTAATTACAGCTAGTTTGAAGGCCTGTGGTACATGGCCCGTCAGTAAAGACAGATTGATAATTTCTAATAAGGAGTTGCTAATTAAGGGTAAAACTTCCTTAAGCAGCCTAGTCGGAATCGGGTCTAAGAGACAGGTGGAAGGTTTAGACTTAGAAATAGTTAAAGTCAATTGTTGAAGGTCGATGGGAGAAAAGCCATCTAAATATATTTCAGGTTCTACAGCTATGGATCGATCGGTACTGGTTGAGGGCAGTAGATTATATTTTTTCTCTAATAGTTAGAATCTTATCATTAAAGAAGTTCATGAAGTCACTACTACTGAGGTTTATAGGAATACACGGCTCAACAGAGCTGTGACTCTCTGTCAGCCTGGCTACAGTGCTGAAGAGAACCCTAGGGTTGTTCTTATTTTTCTCTATTAATGCTGAATAATAGGCTGCTCTAGCATTACGGAGTGCCTTCTTATATATTTTAAGACTGTCTCGCCAGACTAACCGCGCTTCATCCACATTGGTGGAACGCCATATCCTTTCAAGTTTTCGCGATATTTGCTTTAAATCGCGGGTTTGAGGATTATACCATGGAGCAAACCTCCTTTCTTTTATTAGCTTCTTTTTTAGAGGAGCTATAGAGTCCAGTGTCATTCGCAGTGAGCATGCAGCACTATCAACAAGATGGTCAATCTGAGACGGACTAAAGCTAGCGTAGGAGTCCTCTGTTATATTGAGCAATGGTACTGAATAATACCCTGAAGAAATCGCTTCTTTAAATTTAGCTACAGCATTATCAGATAGACATCTAGTGTAGAAACTTTTGCCTAATGGCGTACACTCTGGTAGAACAAATTCAAAGGTTATTAGAAAATGGTCCGATAAAAGAGAGTTCTGTTGAGAGACAATTACATTTTCTACTTCAATACCATAAACCAGAACAAGGTCGAGGGTATGGTTAAAAGAGTGAGTCGGTTTATGTACACACTGACAGAAGCCAATAGAATCTAGTAATGAACCAAACGCAGTACTAAGGCTATCATTATACACATCCACATGAATATTAAAATCCCCTACAATAATAACTTTATCTGTCTTAAGGACTAAACTAGATAAAAACTCTGAGAATTCAGATAGGAATTCAGAATACGCACCTGGTGCACGATACACTATAACAAATAAAATTGACTTTAATGCTTTCCCGCTCGGGTTTGAAAGACTAAGAACAAGGCTTTCAAATGAGTTGTAATTTAATTTAGGTTTAGGGTTTATTAATAGGCTTGAGTCAAAGATAGCTGCTACTCCACCTCCTCGGCCTGTGCCTCGAGGAATATGAGTATTAATATAACTTGGAGGAGTTGATTCATTAAGGCTAACGTACTCTTCATGACACAGCCAGGTTTCAGTCAGACAAAATAAATCAATATGATTATCTGATATTAAATCATTTACAAGTACACCCTTAGATGACAGAGATCTAATATTTAAGAGTCCACATTTAACTGTCCTGTTTTGATGCACTGTTGCATCGGTTGCCTTAACTTTTATTAAGTTATTTTGTATAACTCCTCTTCTGTTGACTTTAAATAATTGAAGTGGCCGTGGGGCAGACACAGTCTCTATAGGGTTTTGGGTGGGTAACTGGGTGGGTAACTGCTCCAAAGGAAGCGCAGAGAGGTGTGAAAGACTGCGACTCTGCTTCTGCTTCCTGGTCTGAACTCTGGGTCATGGATTAGGTCCACTAATGAACTGGGTCAGATTTCTAGAGATGAGATCCGCTCCATCCAAAGTAGGATGGATGCCGTCTCTCCTAATCAGACCAGGTTTTCCCCAGAAAGTATGCCAATTGTCTACGAAGCCCACATTGTTTGCAGGACACCACCTCGACAGCCAGCGGCGGAATGATGACATGCGGTATTTACGTTTAGCCTTAGCCAGCAGTTTCAAATGGGATTCTATGTCGCCCGCTCTGGCCCCGGGGATGCAGTTAACTATAGCCCCTGTCTTCGCTAACTTCACGTTTCTCAGAATGGAGCTGCCGATCACCAGAGTTGGTTTCTCAGCGGGTGTGTCGCTGAGCGGGGAAAACCGGTTAGAAACGTGAAGCGGTTGGTGGTGACCCGTGTGCTTCGACATAGAACTATGCTTCCTTCGGACAGTCACCCAGCCTCCCGGCTGCTCGGGGTTGCCGGGGGACGGCTAGCAGGAGCTAAGTCTGGTTAAATAATTGAAGTGGGAAAAAATAAAAAAAAATGTCCCACTTTTCCCACAGAGAAAAAATAATCAATCTTCTTAATTACGCTACAGAAGAAATGTCTGCAGTGGAAAATACTAATGAATGGTGGGAAGAGGTGAAGATGAGATTTAAAAAAGCATGTATTAACTTCAGCAAAGGAAAAAAATGGAAAGAAAACCAGAGAGAAAAAGAACTCAGAATGCTCTTAAATAATGAAGCAATGAAAATAGACACAACATCCAATCAAAATGCGGAAAATTATATTGCATTGAAAGAAGAACTGGACAATATAGAGAAATATAGATGCAGAGGTGCCATGATCAGAAGCAAGGCGCAATATGTAATGGAGGGCCTATTTTCTTGGTTTAGAAAAACAGAAACAAAACAAAACCTATATAAATGAGCTAGAAGATGAAAACGGTCAAACAGTAAATAACTTAGAAAGAATCCTGAAAACAGTAGAGATTTTTTACAAAGGTCTATTTAAAAGTGAAAACATAGATGAAAAACAAATGGAGAGAGTTCTCAAAGCAATTGAAGTAAAAATAACAAATGAGGACAGAAACTATTGTGATGGGTTTGGGTTAGGGTTAGGGGTTAGGATAAGGGATGAAAACCACAGATTCTTGATCCTTTTTGAAAATACACCCTTTTCTGAAGGTGGTAGAGACTTGGAAGTGGTGTCCGCCCCCACTAATTCGGGTTAGGGTTAGGGGGTTAGGGTTAGGTTAAAAACTGGCATTCTTTCTTTGTGAAAAGGTTGTTACCATCGGTATTAAAATGCAGCTCTGCTGTTCAGCTGTATGCTGGCCCTGGTCCTTAAACACCTGCTTTACCTCTGCTTTTATCTCCCCCAGGAATCTCTTTGAATAGCCCCGTGGAGTTAAGGCTGAAAAAAGAGTCAGTGTGGCCTTTTCCACATCCTCTGGGAAGCTGCAGATTCTATGGAATCTGAGTAATTGTGATTTTATTATGCCCCTGAATGTGTGTTTGGGGTGATAACTGGACTTGTGGAGGAGAGCATGCCTGTCAGTATCTTTAAAAAACACTCTGGTTGCCAATGATTTTGTTTCTCCAATCCCTGGAATAAAAAATACTTGTGTGTCTAAAAATTCCAGTTTCTCTTTTTGTACATTGTGTGTGATTGAAATGGCCGGATGATGAGAGTCTAAAACCATTAAAAAGTTTTCAAAGTCCGTGATGGAGTTCCCCCAGATCCCAAATATATCATCTAAAAACCTGTAGTACAGTAATGGCAGGGTTTTGCACTTAATAAAAGCCGTTTCCTCCCAAAAACGCATGTATAGGTTGGCAAAGGCCGGGGCAAATCTTTTGCCCATAGCTGTGCCGTGGATCTGGAGATAATATTTTTCATTAAACTCAAAATCATTCTTTGCCCGCCTTCATTGCCTCCGCTCTGATACTGAGCCTCTTGCCGGCAGGAATCAGCTTAGATATGTCACAGTCCGAGTCCGAGTAATCTGCAGAAGGCATCATTTCACTTTGTGTTATTTCACTTACGCTTATGAAAACAGCTGCTGGAGCTGCCGCAGCCACAACACCCTCCTTCTCCATGCCTGGAAAATCTGCTTTGTCCGCAACCAGGAACAGTGCCGAAGACTCCACCTCCATCCCCACGGCACCAGTACTGTCGACACGGGATATGCTGCGCTGACCCTTTATTTCTGGTTCTCTCTTCGCCCACTTGACCCCGATGTTCTCCACCTCTGAGCCAACGAAAGCAAAGAGTCTGTCATCTATGCTGTCCAAGGCCGTCACCGCATTCACTGCCGTAGGAAGGTGGGTCTCTGCCCCCACATCTCCGCTTGCTGACTGCAACGCCCCCGTCTCTCCCCGTCCATCCATCTCACTGATCATTCTCCTCTCCGGCCTCTGTCTCTCTCCCTCTGCTCCCGGCGTCGGTTCGCAGCAGAAACCCGACTGATCGCATTACGGCATAACTGGCACCTCTTATTGTTTTTATTGCACTCCCGTGCCTAGTGCCCCTGAATGCCACACCTGTGGCACTGAAAGTCCGGGCACTCTCTCATTATGTGACCAGGCTGGATGCAAATCAGGCAGACTTTGACCTGGCGATCAAAACACTCTGGTTGCCAATGATTTTGTTTCTCCAATCCCTGGAATAAAAAATACTTGTGTGTCTAAAAATTCCAGTTTCTCTTTTTGTACATTGTGTGCAGGGCTCTAAATTAACACCCGCCAACCCGCCAAATGCGGGTGAAAATTCATTTTGGCGTGTATTAAAAAAAACTCACTAGCCGGCTTGGCCGGTGATAAATGAGTAACTTTACCATCTATTTCGCGGGACGCGTGAGCACGGTTTCTATGGGAACGCATCCGTCGAGGCTGCCGTACTAGGGGAGGGGGCGTAGGTCACTCTTGGGTTGGAAAAAACGATAGACGCCGGTACAAATACAAATACAGACACAAACACAAACAAGATGTGGCGATGGTTGGGACAGCCGGCCATCAAGAGAAAGGATATTCCTACCAAAGAGGTAGGGGAGGAGGAGGATATTGGACCTCGCGAAAAAAAAAAAGGAAATTTAACTGTAAATGGCTAACTGGTCGTGAGTGGCTCGTGTATGATCACGAAAACAGCGTAATGTTCTGTCAGGATTGCCGAATGTATGCTAAAGAAAAACACAAAACGAATAATTTCGTGGTAGGAACCAATAATTTCAAAGTAGAAGCAGTAAAGGATCATGAGAGTGCCCGAAGTCATCAGGAGAGCCTGAGGACGAAAACCGCCAAGACGTGTCGTATCGAAGAGAGTGAAGCTGGAAGGAGCCTTGCCTTAATGAAGACGTCCGAGTTCGAGAAGATGGAGCTACTTTTTCGCAATGCCCACGCCATCGGGAAAAAAAGGCAGGCCTTTCACTGACTTCGCATGGATGTGTGAGTAAGTGGATTAACTTTATTATTTACATGTTTCAGACTCATTACATTTTATACGGTATATTGACAGTACTATTTTAGTAACTATTTTAAAGTTCAGCCTCACACTTTATCAGTCACATAACATGCAAAGGTTTAACATGAATATATCATGTGGCCACCACGATTGCCCTAATACAAGCATTTTTATATATGTGTTTTTGGTTATTATTTATTTCAGGGTTGATAGAAAGAAAGGCTTGAAGATAGGAGAGACATACACAAATGACTATCAGGCAAAAGAGTTCATTCACTACATAGCGGAGGATGTGAGGAGAAAGATGAGGGCAAGATTGTCAGATGTCAAGTTCATCTCTGTCATGTCAGACGGATCCCTGGACAGTGCAGTGATTGAAGAAGAGATCGTCTATGCCAGGAGTGCCAGTGAGGGGAAGATCAAAGTTGATTTTGTCGGGATAAAAGCTGTTTCAAAGCCAGATGCTACAAGCATAGCTGAAGCTGTGTGTAATGTAATGGAGAGTGAAGTCAGCACTGATTGGAAGAGCAAGCTGGTGGCCATCACCACAGATGGAGCAGCTGTAATGACAGGAGTCAACAATGGTGTAGTTACCAAGCTGCGTGCAAACCGATCGTATGTGCTGGGGATCCATTGCATGGCCCATAGACTTGAGCTCGCCTTTTCAGATGCAGTGAGGAAAAATGTGATGGCCAAGAAGGTTGAGGACCTATTGAGTGGACTCTACACCTTGTATCACAAGAGTGGAGTAAACAGGGCCAGCCTAAAGCAACACTTCGGGGAGCTCCACATGAAGGCTTTGATGCCAACCAGAGTAGGTGGAACCAGGTGGCTGCCACATCTCCTCAAAGCACTAGACCATTTCCTCAGGGGCTATGCTGCTGTTGTACGCCACTTACAGGAAAAGGTATGATAATTTATAGCCTACTAAAACCAACAGTGTAGGTGGATAATTTAATATTTGTGCCTTGCTTAATACATTTACATGTCAAACACATGTCTGTCAGTGATATAAACAGGTAGGAGACACAATACAAGCCAAGAATTGCATTGGAAAAACAAAATAAATATGAGACTAAAATCATATTTGCATAATAATTTGGAATTCAGTGTAAATGTTGTCTGTGATTTAATGCTGTTGTTTTGTTTGTAGGCCCAGGAGGAGACCACTGTCAGTGTTCAGAGGGCAAAGGCCAAGGGCTTCCTTAACATAGCAAAGGATGGCGGAGTCCTACGGTTTTGCTGTCTTCTCCATGACATCATCTTTCAATTGAGCAACCTTTCCAAGTCACTGCAGAAGTCAGCAGTAACCCTGGCTGAGGCTCATAGCTGCCTGTCCTCCACTCAGGCTGTCATAGAAAAGTACAAGTCAAGGTATAGAATAGAATACTTTTTTTCATTCTGCCCATGAGACATGAAAAGAACAAAATGCAGAACTCAGGTCTCGGTATAATGATAAATAAAAACAATAAATACTAATTAAAATCACCATCTAAAATATGGTGAGTATGTATTATGTATATGTATGTATAAGATATGTATCATATGTCATACAATTCATTATTTGATTTTAGGTTGTGTTAGTGTGTTTTCACACTTTTTTCACAATATGTATGTAAAGATAGATAATTAATCAAACCCATCCATTCATCTCTGCACAACTGTAGACCCGGGCCTAAGCTGAGAGCAGCACTGGAGACGGACATCTATGAGGGAGTCCTTCTGAAACCGACAAAGCCTGACCAGCATGACAAGTCCAAGAATGATCTCATAGATGCCATGTGCCAGTGCATCACTTCTAGGTTTGCCGATGTAAACAGTGGTGTCCTGAAGGCAATGCGACTGATAAATTTCCAGTGCTGGCCAGAGACAGACACAAGTGCAGGTCAGTAATAATTAAAATGTAATGAACAAATATATTCCCATTTTATGTTTTAAGACAACTCCTTAAAGCTGCAGTCTGTAGTTTGGAGAAAAAAGTGGACTTAGCCAGAAAATTTGAATGAGTACAGCCTCCAGGTCCCTCCTCCTTCCTCTCTGCTGTGCTGCAGCTCTGCTTTCTAAGACCCTCTCCACAGATATAAATATAACAAATATAACACAAAAATAGTTATAGGCTGCAGCTTTAACTTTGTATCAATGTTTTTCCCCTTTGTTCTCAGATTTTGGTGATGATGATGTAGACCAGGTTATTAGTCACTTCCGACCTCTTCTACTGACAGCTGGAGTGGATATTGACTTGATTCCAGATCAATGGACCATTCTGAAAACACAACTTTACACTGCAGGTTTCAGCCAAGGTACTGTTGAATGAAGTTTAAGAAAATGAAGTCTGATGTGACTCTTTAACAATAGTCTTGAGTAGGTCATTTGTTAAAGGTACAATCCAAATGTGATGCCATCTTTTACTAACTAAATTTGCATTTGTTTTCCATGTGCTTGAAAGTCACTGAAAGTGCATACCGTAACATCTCATTTTGTATTGTCTGTCTGACCCTGCAACAGGGACCATTGAGAAGACATGGCCTGCAGTAAACAGAATGCTGCGCCATGAGTGTCCTGATGTCCTACACCTGTTTGATGCCCTGCTCACCATTCCGACAAGTACAGCTGACTGTGAGAGGGGGTTTAGTGTCATGAAGCAGGTTAAGAGTGACTGGCGCTCAAGCCTGAAAGGGGAGACACTAGCTGACCTTTTGAAAACACAGTTGTGCTCACCGGACATCAAAGACTTCGACCCACGCAAAGCCATAGAAATCTGGCATGGTGACAGTGTGCGCACACGCCGGCCACACTTTGTGAGGAAGAAAAATGGAACTGATGTAGATGGGGGCTCTGAGTCAGAGTCCTCAGAGAGCTCTGCCTCTGATGATGTTTAACCTGTCTCTTTGTACATAATACATTTGTGTAATTTTGTACATTATCTGCACTAAAACATGTTTAGAGTTGTTTAAAGTTTTAAGTTGTAAAACGCTGGCCCCAGCCCCACCTTCTGGCGGTTAGGATTTAATTTTAATTGGATATACATTCCCAACTTCACTGTAAGATGAATTTAAAGCTTTAGTTAATAAAATGATCAAATGAATTCAGTGGCTCTCATAATCTGTCTTTTTTGCACGGGAAAAAATGTGGCTAGTGGAAATTCTGATTGGCTGGTAACTTCAGAAACTTACCAGCCACATTGGCTGGTGATCAAAAAAGTTAATTTAGAGCCCTGATTGTGTGTGATTGAAATGGCCGGATGAGCACTTAATAAAAGCGGTTTCCTCCCAAAAACGCATGTATAGGTTGGCAAAGGCCGGGGAAAATCTTTTGCCCATAGCTGTGCCGTGGATCTGGAGATAATATTTTTCATTAAACTCAAAATCATTCCTCGTTAGACTCAGTTCCAGTAACTTTAAAATGGCTTCATCCGGCCGTTTAAAATCAGGATATTTGTTAAAAACATTTCGAACCGACTGTAGGCCCAGAGTCGTATCAATGTTGGTGTAGAGCGAGTTGATGTCTATGGAAAAAAGAAATGCATCTTTCGATGTGGTCAAATTCTTTAGTTTCTCCACAAAATCATACGTGTCTTTCACATAACTGGCATGTTTGGTAGAAAGAGGGTTGATAAAGGAGTCAATGTACTCCGCCACACGGTAGGACTCTGAGCCACAGTCACTCACAATAGGCAGACCACATGGGACTCTGGAGGGGATGGTCCACTTCTCTGGGGGTTTGTGTATTTTAGGGAGAAGGTAAAACTGTCTCGGTCTAGGGATGTCCGGTCCAGACAGATAAATCATTTGTTTATTGGTAATGAAGTCCCTATTGAGTAGTCCTGATAATACTACTTGTATTCTTTTCTGCGTTTCCGCTTGGATCAGGTGAGGCAGTGGAGCGTAGTGTTTGGTGTTACCTAGTTGCCTCCTGTAAATACTGTACCCTATCCATAATCACAATTTGAGACCCTTTATCAGCTGGCTTTATCACAATGTCCGGGTTACTGCCTAGATGTTTAATGGCCTGTAGTTGTTCCTCGGTTAAATTGTTTCTACCAGTTGACTTGGGTCTGAAATTGGCCAAGGTGTTTTGGTCTTTTTTAATCAGTTTTCTGATTGGGGACGAGACAGTCTCCGATCTAGGTTCCCATGTGGAAGGGTTAGTAAAAGGTTTCTTAACAAAGTTAATATCATAATTAAAATGATCTAAAAGTTTCAGTCTCCTATGGTAGGTATGCAGGTCTCTGTATACTGTAGCTCCATACGGTCTGGCTGTTTTGGAGTTGGGATAAAAGTGAGGCCCCTCTCTAGCACTTCCCTCTCTATTTCAGATGGTTTAAAAGATGCGGAGAGGTTGGTAATATTCACCAGGGGAGTTGTGTCATGACTCTGCTCTCCCCTCACATGTTTAAATGCACCAGCCATTGATGGAGGATGCTGTCAGCTGTCTCTGCAGTCCAATGGACCGGGTCACTGGGCTGCGTATGGAACTGCAAACTGTCGAGAGCAGGTAGGTGGTTGCATCTCTCCTGGATAGTTACATTCAGCCTGTGGAGGAGGGCCTGTTGGTCCCTTTCCAGCCTTGATTGTTATTTTCAGGAGCTGTTGCAGCTGTTTCCAGGAGGTGATGGAAGTTTGTCTGGAAAGGCAGTTGTTAAGGCCTGCTGACAACACTACCTTCTCAATCACCGGGTTTGGCGGGAGCTTCGCTATTACCCCTCGCAGGTGGTTGAAGTTCGCTCCCGGGAAACTGTCCACCTGTACTCGGGCGTCATGAAAGGTGGAGATACGCGACAGGTTTGAATCACCCATTATAATGATGGGTTTAATTACATTAATATGCCAGTCGTTAATCTTTCTCGATGTATAACAGGCTCTTGGCGTGTGGCCATCTCTGTCTCAGGTGGCGGGTTGTTACAGGTATCAGGAGGGGACTCAGATTCGATTTCACATATCAAAGAATGATCTTTTAACGTGTGCTTCATCATCAGATGTTCCTGTCCACCTAATTCAACCTGTGCCACTGATGTGGGATGCTCTGCCGCTACTGGGAGTCCTGGGTGTTCCGGATCTGGAGGGGATGCAGAAAGAATGGTATTACTGCACGGGATCACTACATTGGAGTAGGGGGGGGGTCATACCTCTGAGGGGTTTGTGTTTTGTGTGCAGGGCTAGTATTGGTTATAGTCCCTGTATTAAGGGGTTCCATACCTCTGGGGCTAGAACCCTTGGTCTGAGGGCTGGAGACTATACTGTCCTCCCCTGATGATGACTCCTCCCTTAAGGTGAAACTGATACTGTGGTGAAAGTGTGGCTCTATTTCAATGGAGGCCTGCACCTACAGTGGTGTAGGGCCCGTCTGTACAGTGGGGGCTGGTGAGGGTGATGCCAGCTCTCCGACCTCCTCCTGTAGTGGGCTACTCCGGTCCTGTGGGCTGGGGGGGTTGCCTGACACCGTGTTTCTGTGTGAGGGGCCTCCGGGGGGCCCTTTGTGGTAGTGGCCCAGCTGGTTCTGGGTTATGGGTTCTGGGGGTTGGAACCAGTTGTATATATGGTGTGGGTCCCAGTGATTGAGGAGTCACTGGTAGGTTGGGGAATTGCTCTGTGCATGTTATGGGAGGGCTCTGGGTAGACTGCAGCCCTCCCGCAGTCTGCAGCATAGCTCTGCATGTCTGTGCAGAGCTAGTGGTGTACCTGCGCTTATACCTGACCTTGGCCCACATCACTGCTTTGTTAAAAGCATCAACATTAAAAACCTGCAGTCCCTCTAAGCCCAAAGCCAGAATCTCATCATAGTGTTCCCTTACAATGACCATATTGGTCTCCATCCACAGTGCAGTGTTTAATTTGACCTTTTCTGGAGTGGTTATGGTGGGTGAGGAGGGTTTGGTGACCTGCTTCAACATACCTGGTGGACAAGAGCCTCTCGTGGCCGAGTCTGTTAAAATCTCTGAATGATGCAGAGCTTGTAAAAGTTTAAAATACTTTTTGGTGAGAATCAAGTCCACCGTGGCTGTAGGTGTCTCGATTCTCTTACCACTGGTGTACCTGGTCTGGTGGGAGCCTTGCTCCCTCCAAGCCCCATTCTGGGCCTGGCTCCCATGGTGGGGTGGGCGGGGCATATTGCTCTCTAGATCCTAAAAACCTGGTAGCTTAAAACAAGCACAGTTAAAACACAGAATACTAAAGGAATAAAATACTCAAGAATTGTTCCTAAAATGGGGAGGGAGAGGGGGAGGGAAAAAGGGGGGGGGGGATTTAACATGAAACACACAATAATCAATGACTTAAAAGAGGATACAGAACTGCGTAAAATCACAAAAAAGAACTCACTTCTCAACTTTTAGAGAGAGGGACAGTATATTGTTTCCTTTTTCGGAGGAATGGTCTTCTCTTTATTTGGAAAAAACAGTCTTCAGTGTGCACACCTGGATCCAAAAAAGAGCTCTTACCCGTGTTCTTCTGTTTATATACTCACATTTCACATGTTTATGGGTGGCCAACCCGTTGTAAAATGGAGTATATTTAGGCAAGATGGTGGATGTCCATGTGCTCCTGCCCCATAATTGGTAAGTAGAAAGTTTCTTTTGTATGTAATCCTTTTTCAGTGTTTTTTCAGCAAAGAGAAGGTATATTCTAGAGTACAACAGAAAGAGTGATGACCAGGCACGGGCTAGGTTAGGTTAAAAACTGGGTATCCAACACCCTAAGGTGTTGGGCGTGCACAGGCACAGGCCATCTTCTGTGTGTTTTAAAACCAACCCTTTTATAAAAATAAGGGGATAAAAGAACTAAAACAAATACTACTACCAGACAAAGACACTGGGGAAGGGAGGGAAGGAACAATTCAAGGGGGTAAAACTGATAAAACTAATAAAAAGCTAGAGGGTTGGGGTTAGGGCTGGACCAGTGGTGTGGTTAGGTTTAGGAAAGGGTTGTGGGTATGGTTAAACCTTTTCCTTTGTCTCTGCAGGTCCTCTACCGCTGGCTGGAGACATGTCTCCTGCCCATGGAAGGTAAAACAAGAAAAGGTAAGTGCCCAAGAGTCAGGTTTACATGTGTCCATATTAGTTTTAAAATTCATAAAAGAATGCCTAGGTGTTAGGGACTAGGCATTCTAGCTAGGTGTTGTCATCACACAATAAAATATTAAAATGAATAAAATACAGTGTTCCACTGTTCCCCCCAGAACTTCCATCCGTTGGCTGGAGACATGTCTCCTGCCTGGAAGGAAGGGTAAGAGGGGTCAATGCTAAAATGTTTTAATAAATATTCATATTAAAAACAATGCATGCAAGCTAAAAGACCTCGGGGGGTTCAATACAACAACACTCTTTGGACACATTCATTACTAACTCTTGTATTATCTCTTGTTCCCCTCCCTTAAGTCTGTGGGTCAGGAGCAGGAGTCGGTCTGCTATACCACTGAGGAGAACCTGCCCAGTCTGGGTTACATACAATTGCTAAAACCATGAGGTGGGTGTCTGTACGAGAAAGGTGCTCATGTGAAGTACTAATAAGTACTTCAATAAATAAAAACAGACAAGTGAGTTTAAAAAGGTGCTCAATAAATAACATGGTTAAAAAAGGTGACATTTCAAACATGCATAAAAGAGAGTAAAAAGCATGCATATAATTTAAAGAAACAGGTCAATAAATAGATAATATATAGATATATACTCTTATATATTCTTTCTGTACAGATCCCATCCCATGGATCCAGTCTGTTATGTCTATTTAAAATTCATAAAACCCAGAAGGTGGCTTGCTGTGATTTATTCACGCCACTAGGTGGTGCCAGAGATGCAGGTTGCTCAATATTTCTCATTGAGTCCTCTGGGGTCAATGGTTTTTAATGACCCTATCCATTTCCTTTCAGCTCTTTGGCGTTGCACCTTTGACCAATGTTTGTTGGTCTATAACCCTTCTGAAGTAAAATGATTAAAACCATGTTCTTTAAAATGCAGATATAAAACCGTTTCCCTGTCTCCTTTTTTGATGTGATAAATATGTTGCCTCAGTCTGCACTCCAGTGTGCTCTGTGTCTACCCTATATACAGTTTTTTACAGAGAGAACATCTGATGGCATATATCACATTGGTTGTCTCCAGGCTGATCTTCTGCCAGATAGGTGCTCCCTGACCCGAGTGTTGGTTATTAATGTATGTGTTATTGTGATGGTTCTCCTGCAGGGGAGCTTTCTTGGCCCTCTTGGTGAGACTTGAGTGTACCAGGATATCTCTGAGGTTTTTATTCCTCCTATAGGCTGAGATGACTTTAAAATTACTGAGGGCCACACTTTCCTCCTGAGCCTGTTGGAAATGGGTTTTAAAACTGGAGCTGAGGCGAGCTAAGGTAATGTGAGTAGGTTGTTACCATCGGTATTAAAATGCAGCTCTGCTGTTCTGCTGTATGCTGGCCCTGGTCCTTAAATACCTGCTTTACCTCTGCTTTTATCTCCCTCAGGAATCTCTTTGAATTGGAGTTAAGGCTGAAAAAAGAGTCAGTGTGGCCTTTTCCACATCCTCTGGGAAGCTGCAGATTCTATGGAATCCTGAAAACAGTAGAGATTTTTTACAAAGGTCTATTTAAAAGTGAAAACATAGATGAAAAACAAATGGAGAGAGTTCTCAAAGCAATTGAAGTAAAAATAACAAATGAGGACAGAAACTATTGTGATGGGTTTGGGTTAGGGTTAGGGGTTAGGATAAGGGATGAAAACCACAGATTCTTGATCCTTTTTGAAAATACACCCTTTTCTGAAGGTGGTAGAGACTTGGAAGTGGTGTCCGCCCCCACTAATTCGGGTTAGGGTTAGGGGGTTAGGGTTAGGTTAAAAACTGGCATTCTTTCTTTGTGAAAAGGTTGTTACCATCGGTATTAAAATGCAGCTCTGCTGTTCAGCTGTATGCTGGCCCTGGTCCTTAAACACCTGCTTTACCTCTGCTTTTATCTCCCCCAGGAATCTCTTTGAATAGCCCCGTGGAGTTAAGGCTGAAAAAAGAGTCAGTGTGGCCTTTTCCACATCCTCTGGGAAGCTGCAGATTCTATGGAATCTGAGTAATTGTGATTTTATTATGCCCCTGAATGTGTGTTTGGGGTGATAACTGGACTTGTGGAGGAGAGCATGCCTGTCAGTATCTTTAAAAAACACTCTGGTTGCCAATGATTTTGTTTCTCCAATCCCTGGAATAAAAAATACTTGTGTGTCTAAAAATTCCAGTTTCTCTTTTTGTACATTGTGTGTGATTGAAATGGCCGGATGATGAGAGTCTAAAACCATTAAAAAGTTTTCAAAGTCCGTGATGGAGTTCCCCCAGATCCCAAATATATCATCTAAAAACCTGTAGTACAGTAATGGCAGGGTTTTGCACTTAATAAAAGCGGTTTCCTCCCAAAAACGCATGTATAGGTTGGCAAAGGCCGGGGCAAATCTTTTGCCCATAGCTGTGCCGTGGATCTGGAGATAATATTTTTCATTAAACTCAAAATCATTCCTCGTTAATGCACAGAAATATTACAAAATCACATGTCAGATGCCCCTTTTCTGCTCCGGCGGTTCTTGGCTTTGCCCGCCTTCATTGCCTCCGCTCTTGCCGGCAGGAATCAGCTTAGATATGTCACAGTCCGAGTCCGAGTAATCTGCAGAAGGCATCATTTCACTTTGTGTTATTTCACTTACGCTTATGAAAACAGCTGCTGGAGCTGCCGCAGCCACAACACCCTCCTTCTCCATGCCTGGAAAATCTGCTTTGTCCGCAACCAGGAACAGTGCCGAAGACTCCACCTCCATCCCCACGGCACCAGTACTGTCGACACGGGATATGCTGCGCTGACCCTTTATTTCTGGTTCTCTCTTCGCCCTCTTGACCCCGATGTTCTCCACCTCTGAGCCAACGAAAGCAAAGAGTCTGTCATCTATGCTGTCCAAGGCCGTCACCGCATTCACTGCCGTAGGAAGGTGGGTCTCTGCCCCCACATCTCCGCTTGCTGACTGCAACGCACCCGTCTCTCCCCGTCCATCCATCTCACTGATCATTCTCCTCTCCGGCCTCTGTCTCTCTCCCTCTGCTCCCGGCGTCGGTTCGCAGCAGAAACCCGACTGATCGTCCTCGTCTCCGTCACTGGTGCGGCAGATGCAGTCTGCCTCCGCATTACGGCATAACTGGCACCTCTTATTGTTTTTATTGCACTCCCGTGCCTAGTGCCCCTGAATGCCACACCTGTGGCACTGAAAGTCCGGGCACTCTCTCATTATGTGACCAGGCTGGATGCAAATCAGGCAGACTTTGACCTGGCGATCATGCATTACCCTGAAATACTCAGTGCCACCTACCACTTCAAATTTTGTGTAGTACGGGAGGGACTGCACAGTGTCATTGAACCTCACTTTCAGAAACCTCGTCCCGTCTGCCACACGGGTTCCCGGCCACCATCTTCTTTTAACTGGGGAGGTAGTGGTTACCCCCCAGCCCTGCAGTTTCCCAATAATGTCCTCATCTGTAATGTAAGCTGGTAGGTTGAGGAACGACACTACCAGCTAATCATTTATTAGTTCTTTAGCAACCACCCTCGTATCCCGAATCTTGAAGCCTTCCAGCAGCCTCTCCTTCCCCTTTATGTGGCTCATGGTGAATTCAAACTTGCGCGGGCCCATGCTACGGCAAGCTAACAGGCCCCCACACACCAGTCTCACACTCCTCATTAGTTCTACTACTGACACATGTTCTTCCCCCAGCAGTTCAACATTCACCGTCATCTCTTTCTCAAACTTCACATCTTCTCTTATGTTATTGTGTCCATTATCTGTTTCTTTACCATGGGCCATGTTCCGTTGACTGTCAACCATTTTGTCCTTCCGGTCTGCTCCTTTCTTTCTCCTCTCCACCAACACCATGTCTTCTTCACATGGACTCTGGATCATTTCATCCATTTCTTTGTTCAATCTGCCATCTTTCTTATTCTTGGTTTGTCCATTAAGCATTTCGTTGTCTTTATCCGTTGTCCTAGGTTCATTTGCCATTTTGTCCGTCTGTTTCAAAAAAAACTTTTCTTTGAAAAAAGAAAAGCCGGCCGAATGTGCTTCAAAAAGCGTGGGGAATTCCTCCCCCAAGCAGTCCTAGACTGCAAGGGGGTACTATAAATCAAATTAAACTTCAAAAAACTGAACCAAAACTCATCAACCAAAACTATTTTGAATCAAAATGAAAAGAAAACTGCAGGGAGCTCTGTCTCCTGCCTGCAGCTTGCTGCTGCCTCTAGCTCCACCTCTCACTCTCGCACACGTGCAGAAGGGTGGTATGGCCGTAAGCAAAAATTGTGCCTACCAAAGGGCCTTTTAAAGATACTATATCACCACGCTTTGCTCTTTTGTCTATACAGGGGCGCCTGCAGATTGCCAGAAACACTCACAGCTTTTAAAGGTCAAATCAGAATGTACAAAGTGGCTATAAGGAAAACAAATGTAGTGCAGTAAAAAGATTAATATTTACTGCTGAAATGTAGTGTACCTTAGCATAAAATTGAAAAGAACATGATCAGTAAGCTTAGGAATGATGAAAGCCATCATCTAACTGGATTTGTGCCATTTCTATACCGGCAAGTCATGATCTAGCTATTTCCATCCCGCCCCGTCGGTGTCCACTGAAAAAGCAGCAGCGCCCTCTGCTTTTTGTAAAGAGGAGTGAAAAAAGCTTACAGCATCTGGTATTCCCAGGCGGTCTCCCATCCAAGTACTGACCAGGCCCGACCCTGCTTAGCTTCCGAAATCAGACGAGATCGGAAGTGTTCAGGGTGGTATGGCCGTAAGCAAGAATTGTGCCTACCAAAGGGCCTTTTAAAGATACTATATCACCACGCTTTGCTCTTTTGTCTATACAGGGAGCGCCTGCAGATTGCCAGACACACTCACAGCTTTTAAATGTCAAATCAGAATGTACAAAGTAGCTATAACGATCACAAATGTAGTGCAGTAAAAAGATTAATATTTATTGTTGAAATGTAAATGATGAAAGCCATCATCGAACTGGATTTGTGTCATTTCTATACCGGCAAGTCATGATCTAGCTATTTCCATCCCACCCTGTCGGTGTCCACTGAAAAAGCAGCAGCGCCCTCTGCTTTTTGTAAAGAGGAGTGAAAAAAGCTTACAGCACCTGGTATTCCCAGGCGGTCTCCCATCCAAGTACTGACCAGGCCCGACCCTGCTTAGCTTCCGAGATCAGACGAGATCGGGCGTGTTCTTTTTTTTTTTTTTTTTTTTTATCTTTTTATTATCAAAAATCAATTTCACATTCAAATACAACTTTGCTTAACAATTAAGCTTGAAAAATAATAAAAAGGGCAGTCAATTTACATCATATACATTAAACTTTTCCGAGCCCAAATGATTGAATTAAAAATGAAAACACAAATCCCCACTGTCTTCAATGGTAATCAGGGTATTATCTGCAACAAAAAAATTCTCAGCATCCACATTGCCGTACTTATAAATTAAATTAATGTCCCTTTTCACAATCATTTGAAATAAGACCTTGACATCCAATTTTTTCTTTTCGAAGTAGGCATAGTTCCTCCTCAACACAATTGCACGCCGTGCGTGACTTAAAATGAAGTTCACCAAACACATATTTACCCCTTTCTTTTTATAAGTGATACCAAACAAAAAAACTGATCTCCAGTCCTCCAAAACTTCTTTGTCCAATTTCCATCGGGCGGCTAGCAGTTGCTTTAAATAAACAAAAAAGTCCTGCAACTCCCTACAGTCCAAAAAGTAATGCAAAAAAGTCTCATGGCCACCTTTACAAACATCACAATCCCCACTTATGTCATTATTTATTTTATGAAGCACCACTTTTGTGTATATTCTATTATGACGCAACATAAAGTCACTATTCTCACATTCAAGGCTATTATATGGTACATTAAGGCTTGCCCATATGTTTTTCTTTTCCAGCTGGGGGAACACCTCCCCCCACACTTTTTCTGCTGCTGGGGCCTTAAATTCCTTCTCCAATAGTAATTCATATATGTTATTTACAGTCACCTCTCTCATGCTTTTCCTCCAACCCTCCCTCACAACATATAAATTAGGTATCTGCTTTGTTTTCCCCTTTACTATATTCCTATCTATAATGAACCTCCACCTCTCAGGTATACTGGCCTGAATTCTGTTGTAAATCCCATCAATTTCTCTTCTGCTCACCCCTTCCTCCACCTCACACACACTATCATAGATACATTCCCCCCTCAAAAACCCGGGTATTACCTCATACATTACATCCATAACCTGTCGGATACCTGCATCATAAAATAATTTATGATACAATACCTTGTTATTATGTCTTATTTTATTGTTCATGAATAGTGGTTGGTTTATAATATCCTTCAAGTCTTCACACTCGTAATTTATGTTTTCAATAAAGTTACCCCATGCCTCTAATGCCTCTTTGAACACCTCTGACATCCCCACTGTCATTGTCTTTTTGCTCTTCATTAAAAGAAAGCTGTCCCCCATCCTCCCAAACTTTTGCAGCTGCTGTCTAAAAATTATTTTCCAACCATGTTCCCCTTCGCCATATAGATACTTAATGATAGTTTTTATTCTTATAGCATTCTGCCTAACTCCCAGATCTGCCAGTTTTAGCCCTCCCAGTTTTTTTTTCCAATTAAGGTTTTGTATCCAATCCTCACCCCTTTCCCTTCCCACAGGAAGTCCACTATTATTTTCAGCATATCTTTTTTAACCCATTCTGGCATATCCAGTACCCGCAACACATACCCACACACCGACATCACTAGAGAATTTATGACCACTACTTTGCCTTTCAGCTTCAGCCCTCTATTCCTCCACAACACACAAACGCTTCTCATTTTGTTCAAAACCCCTGTCCATGTCAAATCTCTCCCCACCGTCTGCCTTACCCCTAGGTACACCCCTAACATCTTCATGCAATCCTCTCTAACCCTAAAACTTAACCCACTTTTCTCTCCATCACCTATATACATAACCTCTGACTTCCCTATGTTTACCTTAGCCCCCGCTGCCTTCCCATATATGTCTATTAACTCCATAGCCTTCTCTATACTTTCTTTATCCCTCACCATGATGGTTGTGTCATCTGCATAGCTAATTATCTTGACTGTGTGCCCAGGCTCTAGCTCAATTCCCTTCACCCTTTTGTCATTCCTGATCATACTAGTCATTGGTTCTACAGATAAAGCATATAATATTGGACTCAGGGGGCACCCCTGCCTCACTGACCTCTCTAGCCTAAAGCTGTCGGTTAACACCCCATTTATTTTCACACAGCTTCTGGCTTCCCCATATATACACCTAATCCACCCAACCATCCGCTCCCCAAAACCAAATCCCTTTAATGCATCATACAAGAACTCATGTTCTACCCTGTCAAAAGCCTTACTCAAATCCAAACTTGCTACTATCCCTCCCTTCCCATCATGCTTCATATAATTGATCACCTCCCTTATAGTACTAATACTGTCAGCTACATCCCTCCCCGGTATACCATAGCTTTGTGATGTCTCTATTATTCCACCTACCACATTCTTCATCCTATTTGATAAAACCCTAGTCAAAACCTTGTAATCATTATTTAATACACTTATCGGCCTATAGTTTTCTAACTCTAGTTTGCTCCCCTTGTTCTTATAAATCAAAGTTACCACCCCTAATCCCATAGTCCTCGGCAATCTCTTGCTTCTCTCTACATATCTATACACTTTCAATAGTATTGGTCCTAATAAATCCCTATACCTTTTGTAAAACCCCCCTCCTAACCCATCACTCCCTGGACTCTTCCCACCTTGCAGCCCCTCTATCGCCTCCTGTATCTCCCTCTCAGTTATATCCCCATCACAGATCTCTCTATCCTCTAATCCTATCCTTCTATTGATGTTCTTCAACACTGCCATCATGCTACCCTCATCCACCTCACCTTTCCTAAATAGCTCTGTAAAATATTGTGACACTGTCTCTAACACCTCTACATAGTCCCTAACTGTCTTCCCTGCACCATCCACTAACTCTGATATATATGTCTTACTTTGCTTTCTTTTTTCCTGCCGTAGAAAGAATGCAGTGCATCTCTCGCCTTCCAACGTGTATCTTGCCTTACTCCTTAAAATTGCTCCCCTACATTTATCCCTCTCAAACTCTGCCAATTGTGCCCTAACCCTCAAAAATCCCTCTATACTATACCCTGGCTCATCCTCAGCTCTACCCAGTTCCCTCTTTAATTTCTCCCTAAGTACCCTTTCTTTCTCCCTTCTTTCCCTGTTCCTTTTCCTTGCATATCTTATACTCACTATCTTAACTTCTTCCTTTATTGCTTCCCACCATTCCCCCACATCTATACTATCTTCTCCAATACTGTTTATATAGTCAAGCCTCTCCATTAATAACCGCCTCACCTGCTTGCTATATTGCTTATCCTCCATTATACTATCATTCATTATCCACTGCCCCCCTCCTCCCTCTCCTCTCCTCCCTCTAATCTTGAACAGCAATGCAGCATGGTCACTCAGCGTATTGAACTCATACCTAGTATCATCTATATATCTCATAATGTCCTCTTTTACCAATAATAAATCTATCCGAGACTGCTTCAATTCCCCTTCCCTTACCTGTCTTCTTGAATACTCCCTCCTATCCACATTATAATACCTCCACACATCTACTAATTTCCTTTCCTCCATCATCTCTACTAACATCTTCCTAGATTTCTCCCACCTGAACACTACATCTTTCCCCACATCTAGCCTACTTAATTTGATATTGAAATCCCCTGCCACTATGCAGTTAGTTGTACACAGCGGCTTTAATTCTACAATAACCCCCCTTTTCTCCCCCTCGACTACCGGCATATATACATTCACTAACCTAAACCTCGTATCCATATAATCAAACTCTATACTTACTAGCCTCCCTCTACTATCATTATACACCTGCCTTACATTATATACTATATCAGTGTTCACCAATATTGCGACACCCCTTGCATTAACTGCTCCATTACTGTAATATAACCCCCCCTTCCACCTTTCCTTCACCTTTTCTACAATCCCATCATCCCAGTTTGTTTCCTGGACACACATAATATCAGATTTATACAGTTTCAATATGGTATTTAGTTTCCCCATATCCCTCAACCCATTTACATTAAATGAAAAGACAGTGACCATGAGAAAAACCCAAAAAGAGAAAAACCAAACAACATAAGACAACTTACTAGCCTTCCCCATTTTATACCTTCTTCCTCATTTCTTCACTGAATTCCCCATCCTGTAAGGCCTCTGCTTTCCTTTTCTCTTGAATCTGTCCTTCCACCACCATCTCCTCCACATTGTCGTGCGCGCAGCTCCTTCCTTTTCCTCCCTCCACTTCTCCCAGCCGCTCAGGTACTTCCCTCGTCGTCACAGATTCTCTCACCTGCCCGGCCCCTCCAGATACCAAGCCAGACCTCGGCTCAATACTCTCCTTCTCCCTCTCCCTTCGTCTGACCTCCGACTTTTCCTCTAGGTTCTCCTCCACCACCTCCCTGGAGAAACTTGCCAGCTGGCTCTCCTCATCAGCCTCCGCCATAGCTTGCACAATTGACTTCCCCCCTCTGCGTCCTCCTTTATCTCCTCCTCCTTTATCTGATGTGTCTTCTCTCCCTTCATCCCGCTGCTGCTGCTCCTCCTCCTCTCCTCCTCCTCTTCTCTCCGACACTCGCGGGCATAATGTCCTCTTCCACCACACCTGTAGCACTTTAACTCAGGGCATTCTCTGTAAATATGCCCCGGCTTCAAGCACAGCCTACACACTCTCTCCTGCCTATCATGGATCACTCTAAAGTGCTCAACCCCCTCCATGGTTTGAAAGCGGGTTGAATAAGGCAGAGATCTCACCTCCTCCGTGAATTTCACTTTCAAAAAGCGTGTCCCATCCACCACATCCGTCCCTGGCCACATCCTCCTCTTGATGGCGGATGCTGCTCCTACTCCCCACTCTTTCAGGCGGTTATGGATCTGCTCATCAGTTATGTAGACTGGCAGATGTAAGAATGAGACCACCATCTCATTGCTGTTCAGATCCCTTCCCATGATGGTAGTATTGCCGTGTTTTATGCCGTCCATTATTCTCCTCTTCCCCTCCTCTGTCTCCATTGTGACTTCCAATTTGCCAGCTCCTCTCACTCTGCATCCAACGACCACTCCACACTCTTTTTTGATTGCCCTCAGCACATCCATCGTAGATAAACCTTCAGGTCCTTCCACCACCACCATCAGAGTCAAACTCCTGCGATATCTTTGATTGGAACTCGGTTCTTCCTCATTCACCTGGCCGCATGGCCTCTCTCTGGGTGTGTTTGCACTGCTGTCGTCGGCCATTTTGCTCAGTCCAAAGGAAAAGGAAAAACCTCCCCTAACATCAAAAGATGTTAGGGGATTGAGGAGAAAAAGCCTCCAATGATAAAAAAATAAGAACAGAATAAGATTTTATATAATACTTAAATGTCCAAAAGGGTAGTAAAAAATCAAAAAGTCTAGCTCTAACTCTCTGTCTGCCAATCTTCCCTAACACAAACCAGGTGGGCGTGTTCAGGGTGGTATGGCCGTAAGCAAATATTGTGCCTACCAAAGGGCCTTTTAAAGATACTATATCACCACGCTTTGCTCTTTCGTCTATACAGGGAGCGCCTGCAGATTGCCAGACACACTCACAGCTTTTAAATGTCAAATCACAATGTACAAAGTGGCTATAAGGATCACAAATGTAGTGCAGTAAAAATATAAATATTTACTGTTGAAATGTAGTATACGTAAGCATAAGCGTGTTTTTTTTTTTTTTTTTTATTATCAAAAACACCAATTTATATATACAAAAGACATTCATCTGTAAATATTTACACAAAACAATGAAATACACACAGGAATCACATTCATGTTAAGGGGTAACAAAACTCAAGAAAAAAAAAAAAAAAGAAATCACTTAATAATAACACGTGCGCCTGATAAACATAGAGGCACACTCAGAAATTAAATGCTAGTTTCCCTTCCGATGTTACAGATATAAAACCACACCCGTCAATAAAGCATTCAGCAAAGTCCTCAGCACCATATTTAAAGATCAAACCCACATTTCTCCTGACAACAGATTCAAACAAATCCCACACATGAACCTTTTTCCCCTCAAAATGAGCAAGATTCCTTCTTGACATAATAGCATACCTTACGTGGCTTAACACAAAATTAAACAAACGAACATTCACATCTTTCCTTTTCCCATTTACTCCAAACAGCAACATTTTGTTCCATTCATATGCCTTTACAAAACCCTTTTCCCAGTTTTTAAACAGCATATCTTTTAACTTCAAAACAAAACTACGTAGACATTCACATCGGATATATATATGTAACAAGTCTTCTGGCTCAGTTTCACACACGTCACATTCTCTTTTGTTCTCTTTGTTAATCTGATGCAGCACCGTGTTTACATAGATCCTGTTGTGTCTCGTCATGAAGTCATTGTTTTCACATTCTATTGCATTATATTTGATTTGGAGGTTTTCCCATATCAACTGTACATTCATACCTGGCAGAACCCTCTCCCACATTTGTTCTGATGCCGGTCTTTTCAACAGTTTCGCTATCAGTTCTAAATATATGTTTTTTACTTTTAATTCTTTAAACTCTTTACTTGCATCATTTTTAACAAACACTAGTTTAGGTAAAGGTCCATCCCCTGTCCTCACACACTCTCTCTCAATCAAATTCCTCCAGTCTCCAGGCATACTCCCCTTAATTATATCATACATTTTTACAATCATATCTCTCCTAGCATCCTCATCCCATTCTCTTACGCAGTCTACCATTGCCTGCCCAGGCAGAAACCCAGGCACAAACTCATAGACCATGTCCTTTACTTGCCTAATTCCTGCATCCATGAAAACCTTATTGTATAGCATTTTGTTGTTATGCTGTATTATAGGATTGAGAAAAACGGGTTTATTCATTACTTCAGTTACATTACTACAGTTGTATGATATGTTGGGTAGGAATTCTCCCCACGCTCTGAACACCTCTTGGTAGAAAAAAGGCACTTTTTCATACATTGGTTCTTTCAAAACCATAAGCAGACTATTCTCTCCACATCTACCAGCCATATGAACATACATTTTAAAGAATTGTTTCCACCCATAGTCATTCACATCATGGAGATACTTCTTCACTGTTTTAACCCTCAGTGCTTTACGTTTTGTGTCAATGTCCACCAGTTTTAACCCTCCCTCACTGTACCCTGCTATCAACGTTTTGTGGGATATCCTCACACCCTTCCCATCCCACAAGAAGTTTGAAGTCAGCTGATTTAATTCGGATAGAACCCATACCGGAAGATCTAGTGCACCCAAAACATACACACATTTGGATAATAATAAGGAATTAACAACTATTACCTTACCTTTTAATTTCAATTTCCTCTGCTTCCATGCATTTAAAGTGTGTTTTATCTTATTTATCACTCCTGTCCAAGTGATATCTCTTGCTTCCTTTTCGTTTGGACCTATGTTTACTCCTAAAACTTTGATGCAGTCTACCACTCTAAATGCAATCATACTGTCAACCCTATCCCTCTCCTGACCTATACACATTAGTTCCGATTTTTCTATATTCACTTTAGCCCCTGCTGCCCTCCCATATGTTCCCATGTGTTTCATAATTATATTGATGCTGTCCATATTTTCTACTGTTATTGTCATGTCATCCGCATATTGTTGAATTATATTAATTTTCTCACCTGGTATTTGTATTCCTTTTATATTACTATCCTTTTTTATAAGGACAGCAAAGGGTTCAATAGACATGCTATATAACAGTGCTGATAAAGGACAGCCCTGTCTCACTGACCTCTCCAAAGCAAAGGTGTCTGTCATCAGACCATTACATTTGACCCTACTCTTAGCTTCCTTATACAGCAGCCTGATCCAACTCACTATTCTATCCCCAAACCCAAACTCTTTCATAGTCCGAAACAAGAACTCATGCTCCACTCTATCAAAAGCCTTATTCAAATCTACACTCAACACAATCCCAGACTGTTCTTTCATGTGCCTAACAACGTCCCTAACTGTCCCTATTATATCTGCTATGTCTCTCCCTTCGACACTATATGCCTGTGTCGGTGATATTATTCCTCCCATTACGTTCTTAATCCTATACGCTAAAACCCTTGTTAAGATCTTATAGTCACTATTCAATAAACTAATTGGCCTATAATTCCCTAACTCCAACCTACTCCCCCTATTTTTAAATAATATTGTGATTACCCCAGTAGCCATGGATTCTGGAACCAGTTGTCCCTCCTCCATGCTTTGATATACCATTAGCAGTATGGGTGCCAACACATCAGCAAACTCTTTGTAGAATTCACTGCTAAGGCCATCTGAACCAGGGCTTTTATTGTTTTTTGCATTTTTAATTGCTATTTGTATTTCTTCTACTGTAATCTCTCTGTCACACATGTCTTGCTCGTCTGCCGATATCTTTGCATCCACACCACTCAAGACCTCATCAATACATACTTTTTCTGTATTCCCTTTTTTATACAAGTTTTTATAGAAGCCTTCCACTGTATTCAAGATGCTAACCAAATCATTTACCTTCTCCCCATTTTCATTCTGTAGTTCGTTTATATAATTATTTTCCTGTTTATTTTTTCCAGGTTTAGAAAGTACGCTGTGCACCTTTCCCCCTCTACAGCATACTGTACTCTACTCCTTACTATCGCCCCATCACATTTATTTTTCTCACAAACTTTTAGTTGCCTTCTCAACTTCATATAATTTTGTATATTATAATTTCCATCTTTGTCTGCTTTCCCTGCTTCTTCGTTTAATTTATTTTGTATCTCTTTCTCTACCTGATCCATTCTAAAGTTCATTTGCTTGGCATAGTATATGCTTTTCTTTTTAACTTTTTCTTTCAAATTTTCCCACCAAATACAAATATTATCTTTGTTTAATCTGTTCTCTATTTCTTCTTTGATACATTTTGCTATCATCTCTTTATATGAATCCTCTCTTAATAAGCTGTTGTTTAGGCACCACATTCCTCCACCTACATTCCTTATACATACGTCCCTTAACCTCAGCGACAGGATTGCATGATCACTCTTTTATTTGGCTGACAATGTTTTCCTTAACTAGAACCCGTGGAGCCTCACTGCAATCCGGGGCCTCCACCTCTCCTGGTCGGCCGCCTCTTCGTTCACTCGCCCGGGCTGAGGGTGTTTTGGGCGCTGTGCTAGCGCCTTCCTCCATACTTTGCCCGGATGCTCCTCCCGTCATGCGACCCGTCTCACCGGACACTCCATCCGCACTGCTGCCGATGGTGGATGGGGTCATTTCATCCCCGCTGGCAGCTCCGGTGTCCTCGTCCTGCTGTCGCTGATCCTCCTCGGACCGGGAAACGCGCTCGCCGCCGCCGGCTGGCTCCGCGTCTACCGTCCTCTCCTCTCCGCGTCTCCCCCCCTGCAAGTCACACTCCTTAGCATAGTGTCCCTGGCGCTTGCATTTATAACAGGTGAAGTCTGGGCATTCTCTTAAAATATGTCCTGGCTGGATGCACAGCCTGCAGACCTTCACCTGCCTGTCATGAATTACACGGAAGTACTCCCCTCCGTCTAGTGTCTCGACTTTGTTGAGTAGGGCAGTGACTGTACAAGTTCAGTGAATTGTACTTTACAGAACCTTGTCCCGTCCACCACGTCTGTCCCAGGCCATTTCTTTCTTTTGATGGGCGAAATCGCCCTCACGCCCCACGTTGTGAGTTTCTGCCTAATTTCAGCGTCAGTGATATAAGATGGCAAGTTTAGAAATGAAACAACCATTTCATTGCTGCGAACTTCTTTGGCAGTCACCCGAGTGTTTTTGATTTTGAAACCATCTAATAACCTTGTCTTGCCCTTTCCCTCCTGCATGGTGATCTCGTAAATGTTCTTACTTTTGACCCTGCATGCCAGAACAATCCCGCACTTTTCCTTGATTCCTCGCAACAGTTCCATCATGGTTATGTAATCTTCACCGACCAGCTCCACAATCAAGGTCAGCTCCTTTTTATAGCCACAATCACCCTCACTTTCTCCCTGTCTCTCTTTATCTCTCCTACTATTCGCCATGCTTTCTTTCTCAATAGGCCTACTAACGGAATTGATCTCCTGTGTTATTCCTTTCTCGCTGGCTTCAATATGTCCAGAATCATTCTCCCGTTCTACATGTGTCAAACTGTTCTTAACTTCCATGTTTTCATTCACAAGTTTTTCCATCCAATCACTAACAGCATAATCAATCTCGGGTTCTGCATTAATCAAAGTGGCATTACCTTCTATTTTGTCATTTATCAAATTATCCATCCAATCAAAAAAAGTATGAAACAATCCCCCAAACAGCCAGGCTGCAGGGGAAATGAAACACACATGAAACTATCACAAATGCACCTTATGACTCACAAGCACACGCGGTCCCAACAAACACTCGACTGCTCTCTGCTCACTTCCTGCTTCCTGCTTGCACACCTGAACGGGATCAGACGAGATCGGGCGTGTTCAGGGTGGTATGGCCGTAAGCAAAAATTGTGCCTACGAAAGGGCCTTTTAAAGATACTATATCACCACGCTTTGCTCTTTCGTCTATACATCGGGCGTTTTTTTTTTTTTTTTTTACATTACATCTTTTTTTTTTTTTATTACTCACACTGAGTAATTACACCATAACAAAAACATTAAAACAAATAAAACAAGAAAGATACTTCAGATACATACTCAAACCAAAATAACTACAAACAAAACTGGGTTAGCCAGGATGCTTTTGTAAAAACCTTCAATACACTGGCCCCTCACCAAATCAAGAAAGTCATGGACTTAAAACACTAATTGACAAGAAATAAAATAGTCAGTCACCCTGCTGACCTCTTAGCCGCACCTCCAGCCCGTAGGCACCCCCTTCTACTCATCCAAAATCCAACTTCACTTCCCCATCATCTCCAAGCACAACAAAAGTGTTCCCCTCCACAAACCCTCCAAGGAACTCATCTTCCCCAACATAACTATACACCATATTTACATCTCTTCTCATTATACTCTTAAAAACACTCCATACCTCAACTCTCTTCTTCTCATAATGGGCTAAATTTCTCCTGAGCTTGACAGCAAACCTTGCATGGCTTAAAACATAATTTAACAGATTAACATTACAACCTTCCACCTTACTTGTCACCCCAAACAACCACAACTCTCTCCATTCCATTCTCTCCACAAACCCTCCTCCCCAACATCTGTTTATTAATCCTTTAATTTTCACAAAGTATCCCTCCAACTCACAACATTCAACAAACTCATGCATACACGTTTCCACCCCCACTCCGCACACATCACATTCCTTCCTCACATTCACATCAAACCTACTGATTATTAAATTGTTAAACACCCTATTGTGCCGTAAAAGGAAATCAAAATCTTCACATTCAATACAATTCCATTTCACTCTTAAATTCCTCCATATTCCCCCTACATCCATATCAATCATCACTCTTACCCATACTTTCTCTGCAGCCGGTCTCCTCACTTCTTTCCCTCTTAAACATCTATACATTACTCTCGTTTTCACACTCTTCAGACTCACCCTCCTTTCTCCCTCCCCCACATACATTTCTATCTCTCCTTCTCCATTCACCACAGCCTCTCTCTCAATCATCCCAACCCATTCTCTCGGCATACCCTCCTTGATCCTTTCCAACACTCCCTGTGCCGTACCCAACCATATTTCATCCCCTCTTTCCCTCACCTCGTCGACCATTACCTGTGCCCTCATGAACCCAGGCACATACTCGTAAACTAAATCCTTCACCTTCCTAACCCCTGCTCTCCAAATCACCCTGTTATAAATTGTGTTCCCTTCAAATGTGATTTTTGGATTTAAAAACACTGGTTGCTCCCATACCTGCTTAACATCCTTACACTCATACTTCACACATTTCACAAACTCTCCCCACGCTCCCAACACCTCCTTATAAAACTCAGACACTCCAACCAACATACCTTTCTTTAGTTCCATATACACTCCACTCTCTCCACACCCACCACACTTATTAATTGCTTCCCTTAAAAACACCTTCCATATATGATCCCTCTTGTCCTTTAAATATCTCACCACCATTTTCACCCTAAGTGCTTTCTTTTTCCTATCTAAATTAATCAATTTTAACCCACCATCCTCATACTCATTTTCCATCACCTCCCTGGCTATCCTAACTCCCTTCCCACCCCACACAAACTCACTCACCATTCTCTCCACCTCCTTCAAAACTCTATCAGGCACATCCACAACATTCATTGCATACACAAGCTTACTCATTACCAGCGCATTCACAACTGTCACCTTCCCCTTCAGCTTCAACCCTCTAAGTTTCCAAAACCCTAACGTCTTCCTAATACCATTCATTATCCCTTCAAACTGCATATCTCTCCCTTCTTTATCCTCTATCCCTAAGTTCACACCTAACATCCTAAAATAATCCTTTTTCTCTTTCAATCCTATCTCCCTCCTACCTGCTCTCTCCACACCTACATACATGATTTCTGACTTTTCTATGTTTATTTTTGCCCCTGATGCCCTGCCATATAACTCTACACTACCTAAAACCTCAACTACACTTTCCCTGTCCCTTACTGTAACTGTCGTGTCATCCGCATACTGAAATAATAAACTAACCCGCCCCTCTGGCAACTCTATACCCCTGATCTTATCATTTTGCTTTAATAGTGCCGCTAGCGGCTCTGCCGACAAGGAGTACAGCAGAGCCGACAGCGGACAGCCTTGCCTAACCGACCTTTCTAGTCTAAATGCGTCTGTGACTATCCCATTGATTTTAACACAACTCACTGCCCTGTCGTACATTCTCTTTATCCATCCTACCAACCTGTGCCCAAAACCAAATTTACCTAACACTCTATATAAATAATCATGATCCACCCTATCAAATGCTTTGTTCAGATCTAAACTTACAACTATCCCCCCTTTATCTCTCTTCATATATTCTATTATGTCCCTGATACTGCTTATTGTGTCTGCTATGTCCCTACCTGGTATACTATATGCCTGTGTGCTTCCCACCACCTTCCCTATTACCTGTTTGACCCTGTTGGCTAACACCCTTGCTAAAACTTTATAATCACCATTCAGCATACTAAGTGGCCTATAATTCTGTAGCTTAACCCTACTCCCTTTCTTATGTATCATCGTTACTAACCCTGTCGACATGCTCAGCGGCATCTCGCCCTTCTCCTCTATCCATCTAAATAACCTCTCTAGCACTGGCACTAATTCCTCCCTAAACTCAACATAAAATTCTCCAATTAACCCATCTATCCCTGGACTCTTATTTCTCCCTAACCCTCCTATCGCTTCATTTATTTCACCCGTCCCTATTCCTGTCTCACACATCTCCCTATCATCATCGCTCACCCTAGCTTTCACACTATCCAACACCTGCCTCATACTCTCCTCATCCACTTCTTCTTTCCTAAATAATTCCTTATAAAAAACTTCTACTCTTTCAGCTATCCCTACAAAATCAGTAATCATCTCCCCTTCCTTTCCTTCCACCTTTTCTAAATAATTCTTCTTCTGCTTCGTCTTTTCTAATCCTAAAAAGTATCCTGTACATTTCTCTCCCTCAATCACATATCTAGCCCTACTTCTGACTATTGCACCCATACACCTCCTCTGTTCTATCTCCTTCAGTTCATCTTTAATTCTAATATACTTCCCCAAATCATAGCCTACCACCTCATCCGCTCTCTTTGCCTCTCTAGCTAAATCTCCCTTTAACCTCCTCTCTCTCTCTCTCTGTATCATATTCCTGCCTCTACTATAACCCATACTCAATTCCTTTATCTCTCCTTTCAAACTCTCCCACCACCTCCCAATGTCCTCCTCATACATTCTCTCATTCTTCCTCCTCAATATACATTCTCTCACTTTCCTTTTGTACTTTTCTTCTCTCAGCAACTCACCATTCATACACCACACGCCTCCCCCTCTCCTCTCAAACCCCTGACCTAAGTTAAACCCTAACACCATGTGATCACTGAGCGCAGTGACCTTATAATCAATTCTCCCTATCCTACCTGCAATGCCATTTGTACTCAAGACTAAATCTATCCTACTCTGTTTTAACACTCCTCTCACCACTTGCCTCCTTGAAAAAACCCTCCCCTCTGGATTCCTTTCTCTCCACACATCTATTAAACCATTCACTCTCATAACCTCTTTCAACACACCTCTTGACGAGTCATTCCTGAAACACACACTCGCAGAAGCATCCAACCTCCCACACCACACGTTAAAGTCACCCACCACCAAACAGTTTTCCACACACATTCCCCCCAATCCCTCAAAAAAAACCCTCCTCTCCTTCTCCTCATTCGGCGCATACACATTCAACAATCGACATATTTTACCCAAGTGCTCAAAAGTAATTCCTATCACCCTCCCATCACCATCATCCACACACTTCGTCACATTCTCAACCACTCCCCTTTTCACTAAAATTGCTACCCCTCTTGATTTAACACCACCATTATTCACATACATGTCCCCCATCCATTCTCTCTCAACCACCCTCATAACCTCCTCATCCCAATGTGTCTCTTGTAAACATATTATTTCTGCCTCACACACCATCAAGGTTTGCTGCCTCCTGTTCCTGTCCCTTAGCCCATTAGCATTAAAAGAAGATATCCTGATCATTAAAAGTATAAATGAGAAGAGATTCCACACGTTATGTTATTAATTTGCACTTTTTTCCCCCTTATCTTCTCTCTCCTTCCTCCCCGATGGTCTTTTCCTATTTCCACCCACCACCTCCATGTTTTCCTCCCCACTGTCTGATATATCCGAAATCACCCACCTCCTACTTTCTGTTATATCCGAAGCCCTCCACCCCCACTTAATCCCCCTTGCCACCGCCCTTCCCTCTTCCTGTCCCACCACAGTCCTTCCACTCTTTTCCCCGTTCTTCTCCCCTCCTTTCGCTCCCTCACCCGCGCTGCTCCGCTCCTCTCGCTCGTCCGTCCCTCTCACCGCACTGTCCGCGCTGCAGCCGTTCTCCTCCCTTTCCTTCTCTCCTCCCGTCTCCGTTGTCTCTTCCGCTGCCGTCACGTCCTCTGCCATTCCTTCCTGCTCCTCGTCCTCGTCCATCTGCTCTCCTTCCCCGCCGACTCCCACGCCACTTCCTTCCGCTTCAGTCGCCTCAGCTCCGCTACCGCCTTCTCCTCCCTCTCCTCTCGGTCGCTCCTCCTCCTCGCCGACGTCCGTCTCCCGGCTCCCGCCTTCTCCTCCTTGTTGCCTCTGTTCCTCGTCTGTGCCACACTCTCTTGCGTAGTGCCCCTGTTCATGGCACCTGTGGCATCTGAACTCCGGACAGTCCCTCAGAATATGCCCCGGTTGGATACACATCCTACACACCTTCTCCTGTCTGTCGTGGATCACCCGGAAGTACTGGGGACCCGTAGCAGTGCTGAACTTCGTAGAATACGGCAACGACCTGACCAAGTCATTAAATTTCACTTTCAGATACCTGGTCCCGTCTGCAATGTTAGTGCCAGGCCACATTCTTCTTTTGATAGGTGAGGCAGCTGAGACCCCCACCCCTGTAGCTTCAGAATAACGTCACTGTCCGTGGTGTACGCCGGAAGCTCCAAGAACGACACCACCGTTTCGTCACTGGTGAGCTCTTTTGCAATTATACTAACCCCTCTTATTTTGAAACCGTCCATAAGTTTCTTTTTCCCGCTGAGATTTCCCATTGTCAATTCATACTTTTTCAATCCAGTTTTACGGCACGCCATCAACTCCCCACACACCGCTTTCGTTGCTTTCATGAACTCCATCACCGTTATTGGATCTTCACCGCTCAGTTCCACACTCACGGTCAGTTCTTTATCGTATTTTTTCTCTTTATCTCCAGCCTCTTCTCCCCTCTGGTCTTTCTTTCCGTGGTCTACTCCATCCAAGCCTTTTCCGTTTCCATTTTCCGTTTCCATTATGTCCGTCCGCATGATAATCCTTCCCCAAAACAATGGGAGAATTATGTTCCCCCAAACAGTGAGGCACTGTTTGGGGGAGATGTATCGAGGAAAATCAAAAAAAATAAGGTACTTAAACAAGCATAAAGGTAGCAACAAACACTCGACTGCTCTCTGCTCACTTCCTGCTTCCTGCTTGCACACCTGAACGGGATCAGACGAGAAGGGGCGTGTTCAGGGTGGTATGGCCGTAAGCAAATATTGTGCCTACCAAAGGACCTTTTAAAGATACTATATCACCACGCTTTGCTCTTTCGTCTATACAGGGAGCGCCTGCAGATTGCCAGACACACTCACAGCTTTTAAATGTCAAATCAGAATGTACAAAGTGGCTATAAGGATCACAAATGTAGTGCAGTAAAAAGATTAATATTTACTGTTGAAATGTAGAATACGTTAGCATAAAATTGAAAAGAAAATGATCGATGAGCTTAGGAATGATGAAAGCCATCATTTAACTGGATTTGTGTCATTTCTATACCGGCAAGTCATGATCTAGCTATTTCCTTCCCACCCTGTCGGTGTCCACTGAAAAAGCAGCAGCGCCCTCTGCTTTTTGTAAAGAGGAGTGAAAAAAGCTTACAGCACCTGGTATTCCCAGGCGGTCTCCCATCCAAGTACTGACCAGGCCCGACCCTGCTTAGCTTCCGAGATCAGACGAGATCGGGCGTGGTACTATATTTTTTTTTTTTTTTTTTTTTTTATCTTTTATTATAAAAATAAATCAGATTTTATGTACAAGCGTAATCTACACAGAGGGGAAAAAACATATACTTGAAATCAAATGTAAAATCACAAAATAAATAAAATAAAAGTAAACAATAACATCAGCATTTTAACAAATAGGTCCTCCTGCCAAGCATTATTCAATCTTATACATCAGTTTTCCTTTGTCATTGACAGAAATGAAACTGCATCCATTAACAAAATGTTGAAATTCTTCCTTTTCATACTTAAAAATTAAACTTATGTCTTTTTTCAACCCCGATACAAAGTAGGCCCAGACAGATATTATTTTTTGTTCAAAATGTGCTAGATTCCTTCTTAGCCATATAGCATATCTAGCATGACTTAGTACATAGTTTATCATATTTATGTTTACTTTCTCTTTCTTTTCCCATACTCCAAACAGAAATGTTTTTTTCCAGTCCTTTCCCTCAAAATACTGCTTCCCCCAGTTCTCCTGCAAGAATTCCTTTAACTTCGTGAAAAAGATCTTCAGTTTGTCACACTCATAATACAAATGCATTAATGTCTCCGGATCAGTTTTGCATACATCGCACTCCCTTCTTACATCCTTATTTATTTGGTGTATCACCACATTTGTGTACAGTCTGTTGTGCCGTAATTTAAAATCATGATCCTGACATTCTATACTATTTTTGCTTACATTCCACTGCTTCCATATTTGATTTCCTTCCATACCTGGGAACACCTTTTCCCAAACCTTTTCCGATGCAGGTTCCTTAAATTCCTTTTGGATCAGCGCTTTGTAGTAGTCCTTTACCTTTGAATCACTTAGTGGCCTTTTTTCCCCATTATTTTCTATATATAACTCGGGGAACGTTATTTTCCTTTCTATAACCACGTTATTTTCTATTTGCCTCACCCAATCTATTGGTATGCTTTCTTTTATTTTATCGTACATATTTACAGTAGTGGTTTCGTTCATTTCTTCGTCATACTCCTTAACTGCGTCTATTATAGCCTGGTACCTTAGAAACCCAGGTATGAATTCATATATGCAATCTTTTATTTGCGTTAGTCCGGAATAAAATATTTTTTTATCCCATAGCATGTTATTGTTCATTTTTATCAATGGGTTACACCATATTGGTTGATTTATTACCTGACTGTATTTTGTGCATTCATATTTAATGTTTATTCTGTATTTCCCCCATGCATCAAACACCTCTTTATAATATCTAGGCACTTTCTCATACATGGAGTTTTTCATTATCATTATTAGACCGTTTTCTTCACATCTTCCATTTTTATATAAATATTCCTTAAAAACATTTTTCCATCCATAATCAACCCTATCGTACAGATACTTTTTAACAGTTTTTATTCGTATTGCTTTTTTCTTAATATTCAAGTCCACCAATTTCAATCCTCCTTCTTCATATTTCCCTATCAGTGTCTTTTGTGCTATTCTTGCCAGTTTCCCATCCCAAATGTAATTTGTAATTGTGCTGTTTAGCTCTTTGTGCACCCACTCTGGCATGTCTATCACAGTCAAGGCATAGACAATCTGGGATAGTATTAATGCATTTACCACTAAAACCTTCCCCTTTAATTTCAATCTCCTCGGCTTCCACGCATTTAATGTGTTTTTCACTTTATTTATTACCCCATTCCATGTCTCATCTCTCGCCTCCTTTTCTTTCCTCCCATATTTATCCCCAATATTTTCATATAATCATTTGAAATTCTATAAGGTATGTTACAATCATTTTGGTTTATATTTCCGACGTACATTATTTCAGTTTTGTCTATATTTACTTTAGCCCCTGCTGCTCTCCCATATATTTCCATTTTTCCCATTATCCTTTTCACGCTATTCATATTTTTTACCATACATGTGGTGTCATCAGCATATTGCTGTATTTTGCTTTCACCCCCATTTGGCAATTTTATCCCCTCTATTTCCTTATCCTTCTTTATCATTTCCGCAAGACTTTCTGCAGTTAAGCTGTAAAGTACTGCCGATAGCGGGCACCCTTGCCTCACAGATCTCTCCAATGGAAAAGGATCTGTTATAGCTCCATTTATTTTTATCCTACTCCTTGCATTTTTGTACAATAATTTAATCCAGTTGATTATTCTTTGCCCAAAACCAAATTTTTCTAATGTGCAAAATAAAAAACTATGCTCAACCCTATCGAAGGCTTTATTAAGGTCCATACTTAAAATAATTCCACCATCCTTCCCCATGCATTCGATTGTGTCCCTTATTGTGCAAATAATGTCCGATATGTCCCTCCCTGGTATCCCATACGCCTGTGTTGGTGCTATGATTGTTGGTGCTGCTGTTTTTATTCTGTTTGCTAATACCTTTGTTAAGATCTTGTAATCTGTGTTTAGTACAGTTAGCGGCCTATAGTTTTCCAGTTTTCTTTTGCTTCCTTTATTTTTATATATGATCGTTATTAGTCCTGTTGCCAGCGACTCTGGTATCTCCTGCTCCTTCTCCATCTCTGCATAAATTATGTTTAAAATTGGGAGCAGATCGTCGATAAATGTTTTATAAAATTCACTTGTAAGGCCATCTGTTCCCGGACTTTTATTGGTATTTAATGACATTATTGATTCCTTTATTTCTATGTCTTTGATGTTGTCATCACATATACTTTTCTCATCATTTGTTATCGTTTTATTAATATTACCTAATACTGTATTTATATCTTCCTTCTTTGCATTTCCTTTTTTGTATAGATTTTTATAAAATGTCCCAACATTTCCAATAATGTCTACAAAATCATTTATTATCTCTCCATTTTCATTTTCTAACTCTTCAATATATACCCTTTCCTGTTTCCTTTTTTCTAATCCCAAAAAATAGCCTGTGCATCTCTCCCCCTTCATCGCATATTTCTCCCTACTCCTTGTTATTGCCCCCATACATTTATTCTGTTCATAAACGTCCAGTTTGGATTTCACTTTTATGTATTTTTCTATGCTATGTTTTGGATCCTTATCAATTCTTTCTGCCTCTTCTGCCAGCTCATCCTTCAAACTTTTTATTTTCTCTCTTTCTCTAAAAGCCCGGACCTTTGCATATCTAATACTTATTGTCCTTATCTTTTGCTTCAGTCTTTCCCACCATAATCCCTTGTTTCTACACATGTCCATGTTCTTTTTTCCATTCTTTATGCAGGCCACTATTTTATTTCTATATCCCTCTTCCTCTAGGAGAGTACTGTTTAGGCACCACACTCCTCCTCCCCTTCTCTCTATCCCAGTACCAACCTCTATTGACAGGATTGCATGGTCACTGAATGACGTGAACTTATACACCATATTTTTTATAAATTTAACCATTGTCTGATGTGCTATACACAAGTCTATTCGGCTTTGTTTTAATTCCCCCATTACCATTTGCCTTCTTGAGTATTCTCTCCTGTTTGGGTTTTCGTTTCTCCATACATCAATTAATTGTTTTTCCTCCATTGTTTTCAGAAAAACCTTTCTTGAAGCATCATTTTTAAATTCCTTCCCTCTTGCCATATCCAACCTTGTACTTTTTAAATTAAAATCTCCCACTATTATACAGTTTCCCACACACCATTTTCCTAAATCCAAAAAAAAAGCCTTCCTGTCTGCTTCTATATTCGGTGCATATATATTAATTATTCTGTACTCTATCTTTTTGTATTTAAATTCTATGATTATGACTCTTCCTTTTTTATCTTTGTAGATTTCTTTGAGGTTTTCTACAGTATTATTTTTTATCAGGATTGCTACCCCACATGATTTATCCGTACCATGGTTTGCATACATAATGTCTGTCCATTTCGTTTTTATATCTTTCATGATATGGTCTGTCCAGTTCGTTTCTTGCAGACATAACATGTCATTATTTTTACATTTAATTAATAGTTTTCCAAATTTGCTTTGATTTCTTAGCCCATTTGTGTTGAATGAAATCAAGCTTAACATTAAACACATAATTATGGTTTCATTTCCAACCTTCATTTTGTCCTTCTTTCCTCCCTCTTCCTCCTTTTCTCCTCAGCTTGGAGCGCAGCTTTTCTTTTCTTTGTGGTCTCCTCCGCCCTTCGTTCCTTCTGCGGTCTGTTTACACTCTCTGCCTCTGAAATATCCTCGATCATCATGAAGTCCATCGCAGTTTCCCTCTCGTCTCGGTTTCCATCTCCATGCTGCTTTACCCCAACGCTGCCGGTTCCGTCTGCTGGAGTCGTCTCGCGGGGAGCCTTCTCTCCACTCGATTCCTCTCCGGACCGGCTCTCCTCCTGCCACATAGCTCCCAACACGTCTCCTGCTGCGACGTCACTCAGGGGATGCCGTCTTTGGTTCTGCACCATGGTCTCCGCCCTGCTCTCTGGGACGCCCCCTGGGTCTCCCTCCGTCTGCATGTCGTCCTCGTCGCTGTCCTCCGGCTCCTCCTCCTCGCTGTCAGTGCTGTTGACCTCCTCCGCGACGCTGACATCCTCTCTCTCCGCTGCTTCTGGAACACACTCCCTTGCATAGTGTCCCTGTTTTTTACACCTGTGACATCTGAATTCTGGGCATTCTCTGAAGATGTGACCCGGTTTTATACATAATCTGCATACTTTCATCTGCCTGTCATGGATCACGCGGAAGTACTCTCCCCCCTCTAGTGTTTCGAACTTTGTTGAGTAAGGTAGCGATTTCACTGTTTCAGTGAACCGGACCTTCAAGAACCTGGTTCCATCGGCTATGTCCGTTCCTGGCCACATTCTTCTTTTAATTGGCGAGATTGCCTTAACTCCCCATTCTGCAAGTTTGGCAAGAATGACACCATCCACAATGTACGTCGGCAAGTTTAAAAAAGATACAACTAATTCGTCATTTCTAATTTCTTTTGCCACTACCGTGCTCTTCTTTATTCTAATCCCATCTAACAGTTTATCCTTCCCTTCAACATTGTCCATTGTTATTTCGTATTTTTTGGGCATTTTAAAACGGCATCCATTCACCACCCCGCACGTTTTTTTAACCTCACTTAGAAGTTCCATCATAGTCACCATCTCATCTCCAACGATTTCTACCGCCAAGGTAAGCTCCTTCTCAAATTTTTTATCTGTGCTTTGAAGAAGTTCCGAGGTACTTTTACTGTTGTCCGTGATCCTTCTCGTAGTCGTTTCCTTTCCAATGTCGGCGTTCTTTGTCGGTTGCTGCGTCTTGCCGTTGTCCATGATCCTGCTCGTGGTCGGGGTCTTTCCATGGTCGGTGTTCTTGGGCGATATCTGCTCCATGCCGTTGTCCATATTCTGTGTCGTTGTGCTTGCCGGTCCGCTGTCAGTTGCCATGAGATCCGTCCTACTCCTCTCTACTCGCTCTCTCCTCTCCATTACGTCACTCATTCAAACACACAAAGACGTTCCCCCGAACAGCAAGCTGCTGGGGGAATAACAAACTAACACAAACAGTAAAACACACTCACTCACTTTAACTCTAGCACAAACAAAACAAAAAAAAAAAATTTGCTTCCTGGTTGCACACCTGAACGGGATCAGACGAGAATGACAGGCTACCATGCAAGGTGCCACCATCAGACTCTAACTAACATTCATGCAACATCCAGTCTACACCGATGGCAAGCCTTCGGGAGCAACTTGAGGTTAAGTGTCTTGCCCAAGGACACATCGACTGCCGAAGCCGGGTATCGAAACACCGACCTTCTGATTGGAGAACTACCTTGCTCTCCACTACGCCACAGCCGCCCCGTTACCATTATATACATGAAGGTAAAATTATAACAGACTGTTCTGGATATAAGTAGTTACATAACGGGACTGTTCGGTGCCGGTAAGTGACATGTTTCTACCGCTATTTATTCACACTGTAATCACAGAAAGATAACAATAATAATGTTATATCCCAGAAATAAACATCATAACTTTGAAGCACTTTATTCAACGGGCGTTAATCTCATGAATCCTTTACTTCAATTTTTTGGTCTCATGAGAAATCATGAAATCATACATTATTTTACATATTACTCAGTATGGTTTAAACGTCAAAGGTCTCTTGGTCCAGTATACATGTGTGTGTGTGTGTGTGTGGTTGATTACATGCAATCTGCAGTGTGTTTGATATCTGCTCCCCTTGCTCCAGCATGATCACTGTTCCATCTGTAACCAGATCCACAGCAGAACTTCTCTCATATTGACCGGCTAATGCCAGTTATCTGTCATAACCTGCATTATACAAACAAACAGGACAACAACGGAGGACACTAAACTTCCTTCTCAGAGACATAGAATATAAACAGCAGTGGAGCCAAGTACAGATAGAGAGGCAATTCATCACTTTCCAAAGTCAGATCTGATTTGAAACACAGCCGAACAATAAAGAACTCTTCTAGTCTTATCATAACTCTTGTTTGCCTGTGTTCAGAGCAGACCCTTTAGAAATGTCACTGCACATGTTCTTCACAAACAGAGGCCTGTTTCTTTGTCGAGCTGTTCTTCCTTTAACCGTCTTGCATTTGTTGTAGTGACTCACTATAGTGAGTCTGTCATTTGCTGATCACTTGGTATTCTTCTCTATCTGAGGCCCCTTGTCATCTACTGACTCCAGATACAACTGATTTCTTTTTTAAAACTCCGTAACACTTCATTTAACAGATGGAGGGGTTTACTGTGGTGGTTGGAGGAGTCAGAGAGAGTCCCGTCATTGACCCCTGAGGTAAGAGGTTCTTTTCATCAGCATATCTTGAGTGGGAGACAAAGTTGTTCCACTTAAAGTTGTTGAAAGGTTTTAACTAATAGCAATAATACTGCAGACAAAAAAAACTTTTATTTGAAACAGACCCAAAATATATTTCTTCATATTTTAGTAAGAGCAATCTGTGAAATTAAAATGAATTTCCAAATTGCTAATTTCATTAGTACAGCGACAGAATCATGTCACTCGCATCATTGCTGTTCTGGGTTTATGTTTGTATAAGACAGACTGTTCTCACCTGCAAATCAATGTCAAATACATCCATAGTACTTTGCTTTGTTTGCGGTTCAGCTATGTCAAAGACACTCACTTCCTGTAAAAGGTGTTTCACATTGAAATCTTAAAGCAGCTCAAAAACATTCTACTATGGTGGTAGGATTGTAATGTGGAACATGTACAGGAAGTGAATGAAAGAACTCAGACTCACGTACTTTTATTTTGCATTGTTTCATTCTTCAGTGTCTCCCTCAAGCCCCCGGATCTCTAAGCTGCTTCAGTTTTAATTTGCTGCTGATGCTGTTCACAGTAAAGCTCTGTCCGACCTCATCAACACTTCTTCCATGTTTACGCGTTGCCTTTCTATATCCACTTTAATATGCATTTCTTGAGCAGAGCCATGTGTTACTCACCGCTTTGCTCCTGAGTTTCTTTTTTTTTTTCTCCAATCACAAGTCACTTTTAATTGCAACCCCTCTGTTTCCACATGAGAATTGACTTGTATTGACATTAACAGCAAAGTAGACGCAAATGGATTGAATTACATTGGAATTTCTTAGAGACATATAGGACCAGGGCTTTATTCTTTTAGGTACATTTTACACATGCTGTTAATGAAAGGACTACTTTATAATTTCATTAAAATTCACAAGTAACCATGTTTACTTGTTTGTCTTGATGCATTCAGCTTCATTTTCTCAGCTCAGAGACATGTCACAATCACCACTCTGCTGTTTTGAGTTGCTCTTTTAAAAAAACGCTGCTTCAATTTGTTTCTACAAAGACTCTGTTAACTCAACACTACTTCGAGAGATGTTACACATGTTTCCATTGAAGTGCTGCTTGTTATCTGTGCCCTTTTTAACTGGCTGCTGATAGAAACTAAACATTTCCTACATGTTCACCTGTTATAGTGATGAATTCATTCTGCTGTTATTGCTGTTTTAGTTCACTATTGAGATCAAATGGTGTCTACTGTTAAACAGTGGTAACTGAAATTCTACATTGATATTTCCCCCACAAAATTTCTCAATAGGCTTTTAATGTGAAATATCTACACAAATGTTAGTTTTCATTGGCAATAGCTTCACAGCAAACAATAAACCAACAACAAAACATTGGTATTTCTGTACACTGGTGATTCTGAAATGACTCTGATGGAATATAAGTAAATATATCTCTTGAAACACTCCCTCCTTTTCAGTTTGAAGGGAAACAAAGTGCTTCAGTTGTGTGCTTGGTTGGTCCATTGAACTTTAAATAGCAAAATGGTTTCTTGTAAAACAAGAGTCAGAAGCTTGCAAACTCATTTGCATCTTTATTTTGCACCCCCCTTAATGGTGAGCCCATGTGTAGTATTATAATCGCATACTGTATTCACCAAAGCGCCTTATAAAGAGCCTATTTATGCAGCGCTTCATTTTCCTCCAAACACAGAAGAAAGGCGCAGTGTGGATGGCTGGTGAGTAACGGCAGCCTGGGGGTAATTTTATTCACACTTTGTATTAGAGGCACCTCCAGTGTTTTACTAATTTCACTCTTGAGTGACCTGCTTATAGTAACCCATTTGTTTCTGGGCAGCACCCCATGATGCAGCGTTTTACTGGAACAAATACTGGGAACTGTATTAAAATGAGCAACTCAACTTGCAGCGTTTTCATGAACTAAACCTTCGGGCCAATGAGTTTTGAGTTTCTCCGGTGCCGTCACTGCAACTCAGCTAAAGGGTACCTTTAAGAATAAGTTCCACACTGAACCACAGCGTCTGTTTGTTTGTCTGAATCCATTCATCGTAAGGACAGTGGGCGGCTGTGGCAGTGGAGGAGATGAGGGGTGGGTGCTGAGAGGACTTTGTGGCTGGTCACTGTCCAAGGTTAGCAGGGTTGCACGTAGCTCCATCTCTACAGAGGGCAGTGAAGCACCAACTAATCGCAATTCCATGTAAAAGGTTAGCAAAGAGCTGCAGAAAATGTCGTCCTACAAAAATGGTGAAAAATATCCTGGTCAAGGTTAACTCTTTTTCCACAGAAGAGACAGGAAACAGGACACAGCTGGCTGATGTTTGACCTGGGACTGTACGCTCCTGGAACCGTCACCTTATCGTGGTGGAGAGGTTTGCGTGTCCCTGTGAACCTGAGGGCTGTGTTGTCTGGAGCCTTGTGCTCCTGGTAGGGTCTCTCATGGCAGAGTGGTCTCAGGTGAGGGGCCAGACTAAGAATGGTTCAAAAATCCTCAATGAATAACGCAAGAAGAGGAGATGTGACCCGGCCCGGAGGAAGCCCGGGGCCCCCGTCTGGAGCCAGGCCCAGACGGAGGGCTCGATGGCGAGCGCCTGGTGGCCGGGTTTGCCACGGAGCCCGGTCGGGCACAGCCCGAACAAACTACGTGGCACCCCCTCTCTTCATCCCATGGGCCCACCACCTGTGGGAAGACCCGTTGGGGTCGGGTGCGCAGCCACATGGGTGGCAGCGAAGGTCAGGGGTCTCGACGGACCAGACCCGGGCGGCAGAAGCTGGCTCTGGGGACGTGGAACGTCACCTCGCTGTGGGGAAAGGAACCGGAGCTTGTGAGGGAGGTGGAGCGCTATCAGTTAGATCTGGTGGGGCTTACCTCCACGCACAGTCTCAGCTCTGGTACCGTACTCCTGGATAAGGGTTGGACTCTATTCTTCTCCGGAGTTGCCAAGGGCGTGAGGCGCCGGGCGGGTGTGGGGATACTCATAAATCCCCGGCTGAGCGCCGCGGTGTTGGAGTTTACCCCGGTAGACGAGAGGGTCGCCTCCCTGCGCCTTAGGGTTGTAGGGGGGAAAACTCTGACTGTTGTTTGTGCGTATGCACCAAACAGCAGCTCAGAGTACTCGGCCTTCTTGGAGACCCTGAATGGAGTCCTGTATGGGGCTCCAGTAGGGGACTCCGTAGTTCTGCTGGGTGACTTCAACGCCCACGTGGGCAACGATGGAGACACCTGGAGAGGCGTGGTGGGGAGGAACGGCCTCCCTGATCTAAACCCGAGCGGTCGTTTGTTATTGGACTTCTGTGCTAGTCATGGATTATCCATAACAAACACCATGTTCGAACATAAGGGTGCTCATAAGTGTACCTGGTACCAGAGTACCCTAGGCCGAAGATCAATGATCGATTTTGTGATCGTGTCATCTGATCTGAGGCCGCATGTTTTGGACACTCGGGTAAAGAGAGGGGCGGAACTGTCAACCGACCACCATCTGGTTGTGAGTTGGATCAGGGAATGGGGGAAATTTCCGGATAGACCTGGTAAGCCCAAACGAGTAGTGCGGGTGAACTGGGAACGTCTGGAGGAGGCCCCCGTCCTAGGTATCTTCAACTCACACCTCCGGCGGAGTTTTTCTGGCATTCCTGTGGAGGTTGGGGGCATTGAGCCGGAGTGGGCGGTGTTCAAAGCCTCCATTGCTGAAGCTGCGGTGGCTAGCTGTGGCCTCAGGGTCTTAGGCTCCTCAAGGGGCGGTAACCCTCGGACACCGTGGTGGACACCGGTGGTCAGGGAAGCCGTCCGATTGAAGAAGGAGGCCTTCCGGGATATGATATCCTGGAGGACTCCTGACTCGGTTGCAGGGTACCGACAGGCCCGAAGGGCTGCAGCTGCTGCCGTGTCGGAGGCGAAGCAGCGGGTGTGGGAGAAGTTCGGAGAGGCCATGGAGAAGGACTTTCGGTCGGCACCAAAGTGTTTCTGGAAGACTATCCGGCACCTCAGGAGGGGAAACGGGGAACCATCCAAGCTGTGTACAGTAAGGATGGGACTCTGTTGACCTCAACTGAGGAGGTCGTCGGACGTTGGAAGGAACACTTTGAGGAACTCCTGAATCCGAATAACACGCCCTCTATGTTGGAGGCAGAGCTCGAGGTTGATGGTGTTTCGTCGTCAATTTCCCTGGTGGAGGTCACTGAGGTAGTCAAACATCTCCGCAGTGGCAAAGCCCCAGGGATTGATGAGATCCAGCCAGAAATGCTAAAGGCTCTGGGTGTTGAGGGGCTGTCATGGTTGACACGCCTATTCAACATCGCGTGGGACTCGGGTACAGTGCCAAAGGAGTGGCAAACCGGGGTGGTGGTTCCCCTGTTCAAAAAGGGGGACCAGAGAGTGTGTGCCAATTACCGGGGTATCACACTTCTCAGCCTCCCTGGTAAAGTCTACTCCAAGGTGCTGGAAAGGAGGGTTCGGCCGATCGTCGAACCTCAGATTGAAGAGGAACAATGCGGTTTTCGCCCCGGACGTGGAACTACGGACCAGCTCTTCACTCTCGCAAGGATCCTGGAGGGGGCCTGGGAGTATGCCCATCCGGTCTACATGTGTTTTGTGGATCTGGAGAAGGCGTATGACCGGGTCCCCCGGGAGAAACTGTGGGAGGTGCTGCGGGAGTATGGGGTAAGGGGGTCTATCCTCAGGGCCATCCAATCCCTGTACTCCCAAAGCGAGAGCTGTGTTCGCGTCCTCGGCAGCCAGTCAGTTTCGTTCTCAGTGGGTGCTGGTCTCCGCCAGGGCTGCGCCTTGTCACCAATCCTGTTTGTGATATACATGGACAGGATATCGAGGCGTAGTCGTGGTGGGGAGGGGTTGCAGTTCGGTGGTCTGAGGATCTCGTCACTGCTTTTTGCAGATGATGTGGTCCTCATTGGATCATCGGCCTGTGACCTTCAGCACTCACTGGATCGGCTGGCGGCCGAGTGTGAAGCGGCTGGGATGAGGATCAGCACCGCTAAATCTGAGGCCATGACTCTTAGCAGGAAACCGATGGATTGCTTACTCCGGGTAGGAAATGAGTCCTTAGCCCAAGTGAAGGAGTTCAAGTACCTCGGGGTCTTGTTCGCGAGTGAGGGTACTATGGAGCGTGAGATTGGCCGGAGAATCGGAGCAGCGGGGGCGGTATTGCGTTCGCTTTACCGCACCGTTGTAACGAAAAGAGAGCTGAGCCGCAAGGCAAAGCTCTCGATCTACCGGTCGATCTTCGTTCCTATCCTCACCTATGGTCATGAGGGCTGGGTGATGACCGAAAGGACGAGATCGCGGGTACAAGCGGCCGAGATGAGTTTTCTCAGAAGGGTGGCTGGCGTCTCCCTTAGGGATAGGGTGAGAAGCTCAGCCATCCGTGAGGAACTCGGATTAGAGCCGCTGCTCCTTTACTTAGAAAGGAGTCAGCTGAGGTGGTTCGGGCATCTGGCAAGGATGCCCACTGGGCGCCTTCCTTGGGAGGTGTTTCAGGCACGTCCAGTGGGGAGGAGACCTCGGGGAAGACCCAGGACTAGGTGGAGAGATTATATCTCAACACTGGCCTGGGAACGCCTCGGGATCCCCCGTCAGAGTTGGTCAATGTGGCCCGGGAAAGGGAAGTCTGGGGCCCCTGCTTGAGCTGCTCCCCCCGCGACCCGACCCCGGATAAGCGGACGAAAATGAGATGATGAGATGAGACGCAGTATATTAAATAAATATAACAAGCGAGAAAGTCCAGTTAGTGTTGGTGGTGGACGGGTCAAACAAACAAAGGACTTTCACCCAGGAGAGCAGGAGGAAATGAAGGGCTTTCAGGGGTTGTCAAACTTTAGCTGGGTTCATTTTGTTCGGACCAAAATCTGATAAAAATGATACCATGTTACATTTTAGTTCTGGTCTTTGGTTCTTCTTCACACCGACTGTTTACAAACGATCCATGAGCAGTAAACATAAAGTCATACAGACTGACAGATAACTCGTTGATTGGACAGTTTTGGTGATTGTCCTAATTTATCATCAGAACACATGAGGAGAAAGGAAATTCCAGAAGTTTATGCAGCACTTTAAGGTTTCTGATGTGTTTTTTTTATGTTTTTTTGGTTGCACAAAATTCTCATGAAGAAATAACTATAATAAGCATTATTAATATTATTAGACATGTTATAAATAATGACTAACAGGTTGTATAAAAGCTCCTCTGCATGCCCCCAGACGACTGTGCCAACATTGGGGACCGCACGGACACGTGCATGAAGCGTCTTATACAGTAATGATCCGGGGCTTATTGCTGTGGGATCACTGTCACACACTTTAATGGACTTAATGAACTGACAAAGTACACAGAGTCTGTTACAAACACAGCAGTTTAACAGCTTTAGACCTGTTAATCAAAGGAAACACCAGCATGTTGATTTCATGAAACATGGCATCATGCTGATCAAGGAAAAGAATGCTGCATGGACAGATTTCACAATCAACATTTTGCTTCTTTCATTTGCTTTCGCTCCAGAAACAAAACGCACCAGAATGTACTTTGAAGCAGACCGCCATCCACCTCTTCAAGCGGTCTCAGTTTGGGTGTTTGGTCCGCACGAGGGTTTGATCGACACCCTTAACACAGGACCAACCGAACTGTACTAACCGAACAAATGGACCTGAGTTTGTTTTAACCAAACCAAACAGGTTAGGTGTGAAATAATGTCCTTCGTAAATTCCACAACAACCTACATGCTACGTGGCATTAATGCTAATAGGTTTGACAATTGACAAATGACGATGAAAATGTCCAATCTGGTAACAAAATCGTGAGGGCTTTGCTAGAGTTGTGGTGCACTTCTGTGATCATTATTTGTTGGTGTAAGGTGGTCATAAAACTCAGTGCGAGCATTCTAAAGTCAGGGTTTTTTCTCGTTTTGACTTTGCCAAAAAATCAAACATGTTTAATATTATCGCAAGGTATTGTTTTTCCCCATTTTTTGTAAAATCGTATATAGCCTGCATTTGACCAAAGCTCTAAGACTTGCGACACATTGTCTGTAGATGTGAGAGCATGTCAGACTTTAGTCTGGTAAAAGTCTTCAATACACTACCTGGCTGCTCTCAGCTTCACTGTTCACAAAAGCCATCCCAGTTGCAAAGCAGTTCAGTACTATAAAATGATGTTTTGGTTAACCAACAGATAAAAAATCTGTATTCAACAGTATTGTCTATTTACATTTTAGTCTAATTTTGTGTGTCATTATTTTCCAGTTTTGTGGAACTCCACTGGAGGGATGAACATTATTCTTCGAAAAGATTTTCTCTCATTTTATGACATCACTTTAGCACATTAATAAGACTTTACAAAGCTCCTTCTGGCTAAAGGCTTAAATGTACTTTTTTCTCATATTCAGCAGCACTCTGAACACCTGGAATCACACTTTGATGTGTAAAATCAATGGAGACTTCCACAGTTTAGATACATTTTAAGTGTCAGCAAAGGCTGGTGCATCAGTGACAGATGACATTACGTGTTCTGCACAGCTGTGACAGCTTAGTTCGCTGTCATTTGACAGATGTGAACAGCTTACTGTTCGCCGCAGGATATCAGGGCCAGAGAAGGAGCCCCAGTTTGAGTTCATGATATGGGAGAAACCAACCTGTGCAGCCCCGTCTCCTACTAAATATTATATCCAACTAATGTTTGCAAATAAGAGAAACATAACTGCTGCAGTAAGTTAACTTACAACATTCTTCAAAGAAAGTGCAATGTTCTGATACCACAGGGTAGAAGACCATGTGGATGGTGAGTTACAAAGGGCAGTACTGGAGCGGGGCTAACATGGGTAATACACTGTGTATGCATAAGCATTTAATACAACAACACTTGAAAACCTGTGAACTATCCCTTTAAAATCTACTCTTGAATACTTCTTGAGAAGTAATTGCTGAGTTTTTTCCAGACCATATTGCACACTCCCTTTGTATCATCACCTTTGATTAAGTTCTCTGTGCATAATTAATCACAGCCACAGGTCTTTAATTATTATAATGATTAAATTATAGGGACATCAGTGTCTTACCCAGGGTCAGATGTGTAGATCAATATGAGTTTCATCACCAGCACCAGCAGAGATGCAGCAAGACTGGGACTGGCTATCCATCAGTAGAACTTCTGCTGTAATATAAACTCATTTTAGGGTTTGCAGGTGAGCACAAGCTGTTTGCAAAGACTAATCCATCCTCCGTCATACTCTTTGCTCGACTCTGGAAGAAAAGCCCCTACCTTATCCAGTGAGTGCTAAGCTGGGAGGTGATTTAGTTACTGATTCCTTGTCACAGAGTAATTTATGGCGCAGCCTTTGGTCTTCTGGGATCCACTCCTAAGCACTGCAACAAACTGCAGATTATTTAATTTCAGTGGATTATAACAAACTCCCTGTGGTCAGTGAGTGGCCATGTTTGAATGCAACTTTTAACATCTAAGCAATAAATTGATTGTTATTCATGAATGATAATCTGTGAAGCAGTCGATATGTCAGTCAACATAGCTGATAAAATGCCACAGAGATTTAGTTTTGTTTATCGTGACAGAGGTCAGGTACGTTTCGCAACGTTACGTAACATACTTAACAGACGTAGCATTGCCTACGTTACTACTGTATTTAACAAGTGTACTTTTTAAACCCAAACCACAATCTTTTCCTACACTAAGTTTTAAGACAATGTATACAGGTAACAAGGGGAAATTCACAAATGCAAAACTGAGTCTAGAGTGGTATATAGACAGCGTGTCATCACAACGATTTGTATTATATCTTACAAAAAAGTTACTCCTCTGTTTTCGGGCATCTTCCTACGAAAGTCTATCAAAAACTTTCAATATCTGCTCCTGACACAAGCACAGTCTTTTCAAAATAAAATTGGATCTTCACAGTAAACAACTAGTTAGGATAAGTCTCCAAAACTAGATAGGAACATTTGGTTGTACAAGTGACGTAAGTTATGCCCTGACCAATGGGTTATCCTGACCCTTACCTTGCCGTGGGATTCATAAATACAAGTATTCAGCAAGATGGGAGTGAGAACCAGTTTAGAGTCACCCTGAATTTATAAAACTGTAGTATTATGTAACTGTCAATTGCCAAAGAATTGAGGGCGTACAACTGAACAATAGTAATGTTGCGTTGTGAGAGTAAAGTGAAAGCTGTCCCGCATGCTTCGAATGCATCTCTAAAACTATGTGAAGGGGAAGTGTTCATGCTAGAAATGAGATAGTTGGGGTTTGAGTTTGCTTGACTAAATCATGGTTACTGTGTAATTATTGCTAGAAAAAAAAAATCACTCGCTTCACTCGTTTCACCAGGATATGATCGTTTTTGTTATAGCTTTAAACAATTAGATTTTCTAAATGTATGCCTCCAAGCAAACTGTAACTAACAACGAACACACAATGGGAGGCAAAATTTATTTTAACAAATAAAATAAAAAATGTAATTCTTCACTATATTGTTGTCTGATGTAAAGATAACAAGAAGGGCAAAGTTTTAACTTAACACAAGTTCTATTATCATATATTTGTGATTTTGCATACATTTTCCATATTGTGATATACAAATAAAATGATCTCACTAACATTGTATTATTTAAACCATATTGCCCTCACTGTCAGTCAGCGTTATTATTATCTACCTACTACCCATAATTAAAAGCAATTCGGTTACAGTGTGAAGTAATTTGCATCCACAGCATTGGAGAGCAGACTGCAGGGTCTTAATGGGTGCAGCCTCGGATGATGAATGAGGCAACAGCTACAGCAGTGTTTGAAGAGACAGAGATACACAGTGAGGCTGCAGGAGCAGACACAAGTACACTTACATATCCCTGTAATACAGGTGAACACTGGCATTATCTCAAATCTGCTCAGCTCTCAGGGGCAGCCGTACACTTCTGAGGGCTCTCTGGATATGGAAACAGTTCTTCATTCAGACACTATTCACTGGAGATGAATAGTCTGTGATTACAGGCCCATGATAGGAACACTTTCAGAAGACATTCAGAAGACACTGAAGATCATGTCTGCAAGCATTCAGCTCTGTTTTTCCATTTAGCTGGCTGCAGAATTCATGCTGTGATGGATGGTGTAAATAAAAAACCTGGATGTCATTAATCTCTTCTGTTGAGTTAGATCAAATGGAAGGGTGAGAAACAGGGTCGCGAACACAGACCTGATTATTCTGGAGGGTCGAGACTTGTAAAGGTTAAGAAGCACTGATCTATGGTGACAGATGCTGCAAATGACCCATTGGAACTTTAAGGATCAGTTTACATAAATAACAAAAATAAATGTCCTACTTGATTCAAGTGGTATCTAACTATGCATTTGTTATATTCATCCTAAACCCAAACATGTCTTTATCTGGGTTTTTACTGGGGATAACCGAACCAACTTTTTCAGTCCCGATAGCTATACTTGGGCTTTAGGGTATCTGGCTATAACAAGTACCAGTGTTTTATCATTGGCTGCAATCTTTCGCATCTCCACGACCGTTTCTGATCCTGATAATGATCTGCAGCCATCACTGTGTGAAAGACACTGGCATCATTCTTTCATGTATAAGACAACATCAGGCTTGTTTTTGAAACATTGCTTTGCTTACTTTGTAAAACAACTTGTAACAAATACATACATAGATATTAATGAATTGTTATTCATTAAATGAATGTCACTCATACCTGATCCAGCTATTTGAGTCAGTATTTGACCAATATCAGTATCAGTATTGGTACATGCCTAGTTTATTAACATGGTAATATTCATGTTCATTTGCATCCAGCTAACTTGGATCTATGGTCTGTTTTTTTTTTTTTTTTTTACATGAGAGGGCTGGCACTTAATACTTATTGTTTGTGATTGGCTGAGTGCAGATCTTTTGATTCTTCTCTCGGTTGATTGGCTGGCATGTCACTGTAGCAACACCCGGTACATTTCAAGTGCACGAGTTAATTTAAAGCTAATGAATCATAATCATACTCTCCGTAAGACATGATATGTCTGCATATGTCATAAAGCAATATCAGAACCCATCCACCATCGGTCCGATGATGATGTTGCCTCTCAGGACAACAGCCAATATTTCAGTACTTCTTTTGAAGCCAGCAGATATCACGGCCAAGACTTCCTTTTCCAATTAGAAACTTGAGACACGAGTGTAAGAGCCAGTTAATCACATATTCATGTTGGGTCAAATTGTTTTTATTGGCAGGGCATAACTTTTAATATTATTTAAGTCTGCTATTTTCTTGCCATAAAGTGCAAAAATACATATTTCGTTATTTACGACAGATAATAATTTACAGTGCACATCTCAAAAAAAGTTTGAAGCAATCTAAACCTAAGAAGTCAACTCAGTAACAACTGTTTATGGCGTTATAGCGTATGGTGATAGACTGATAACCAATGTATTCATATTTGAACACCAAGTCGCTGGTGGACTGGGCGACATGAAACTTGGAAGGAAGTCACCTGCCGTCACGTTGTAATGGATCTCAAATAAACCCTCCCTTCAGTTTCATAAAACTGACTTCAGGCCAATTTACCTACCACTTTAAAACAAACTCCCTTAAAGATATTTAAGAATGTAATGTTTCAACCCATCTGTATAACATTTACAAACATATTCTATACCTATTAACCCAAACCACCTTATTTCAATAACCTAACCAACACGTTTTGTTGCCCAAACATAAATGTGCTTTGTTTCATTTTCATTTAATTTGTCATTTAATTTGTCATTTTATTTGTCATTTTATTTGTCATTTCATCTGTCATTTCGTTTGTCATTTAGTTTGTCATTTCATTTGTCAATTTCATTTGTCATTTCATTTGTCAATTTCATTTGTCATTTCATTTGTCATTTCATTTGTCATTTCATTTAAACTTTCACAACATGGAGGGTGCAGTTTGGCCTGTCTGAAGCATTAGACAGGCAGTGATAACAACTGATAACACCCATTCAATCCGCTGATAACATACTAAGTGTTTGCATGAACGGAAACATTTTAGCTTGTGGTTATTCTTTTTTACACCTTGCAATTTGTGCTGTGCCTCCTGTATATTGTCATATATGTGAATATGCATTTTGTAACAAAACTGTGTGACCTTTCATTGCGATACAGGCTGGTAAAGGTCACAACAGAATGTCACATTAACCAGTTAGGAGGTTATTCAGTAGTGTTCAGCGAAGGCCATTTACTGTAGCTGGGTGATGGATTAAATTAATGAACTGTGAGAAGAATAAACTCTTAATACACAGTGTGTATCAAACATGTTGAATGCATTTTTCTTCCTCATAAAACATGTTCAAAGCCAATTTTTTCAAACATTATGGAACCTGCATTGTTAACATCCATGTCTGATCCATTAGCAGTTTTCTTCTTTCCTTTGGTCTCCATCAGCATTAACATACCACATCACCTGCACTCTGAAACGTGTGCATGAGCCGGAACACAATGAGACTGTTCTCCCCCTAAAAACCACTCCATAGGTTGTGTGTTGAAGCATCTCCTTACGACCCACATTTATGTTTATTGATAGACAGTGACCTCTAGTCGGTAGTACTTAAAATGGGAGCAAAGGAGGAAGTCATGTCACATAGTA